>NC_143525.1:46241950-46402800 GCF_031878675.1 Megascapheus bottae | reverse complement strand
CAAATACATCAAAATAGTCATGCTGTAAATAAACAGCCCTCTCCTCCCCTACTGGCCCCCCACACACAGCTGCAGCCGCTGAAAGGGAGGGATGCCCCCCCACGTCAAGGGTATGGGCGCCCCAACCTCAGCCTCTCGGCAAGCTCCCAGGAAAAAGACACAGCCTCTCTGCGCCCCATCTGAAAACTGAGTCAATCAGGATAAATCATAGCTACACCAGGACCTGTAAAGTGTGGGGTGTTTAAAATTCTCATGGCATAGCCTCACAATACATAGAGGAGACCTTAGAGGCACAAGATCTGAGATGGTGCCCAGTTCCCTCACCTCCTGTGTGAGCTTGGGGAGGTGGCCCAACCTCTCTGTCTTTGTTTCCTGATCTATAAACCAGCACAGAGGAGAGCATCCAAATCACATTGTCTGGGGAAACATCACGGAGGTCCACGTAGAGTGTGGAGCAGAGTTGGCACGTGCTAGCTGTTCATGTTATGCCCAGAAGGAAGTTTAATACAAGAGGCCCAGGGTCCCTCCTGGTTCCTAGCCTTCTGAATGCCAAGCTGTATTCCACACTGGATGGGGAGCATTTGAGGCTCCATAGCCCAGGGGAAGATTTCCTAGCTGAGTTCACACAGGAAAACTAGGACTGCCCATGCAATGTGTCATCCCTTTCCCCCTTCTCCCTACATCCACAGGTACGGGAAGTGACAGCATGGCAGTGCCCCACCCCACTGACAGGGGGTGTGTGTGTGTGTGTGTGTGTGTGTGTGTGTGTGTGTGTGTGTGGTGAGGCCTGAACTCAGGACATGGGCACTGTCCCTGCTCAAGGCTAGCTTTCTACCACTTTGAGTTACAGTACCACTTCCAGTGTTCTAGTGGTTAATTTGGAGATAAGAGTTTCACAGCCTTTCCTACCTGCCTGGGCTGGCTTTGAGCCATGATTCTCAGATCTCAGCCTCCTGAGTAGCTAGGATTACAGGCGTGAGCCACCAGCCTGTAATTAAGTTAAATTTTATAATCAGGGTGACGTATAAAAGGATTACAGTTACATTCATAAGGTAGTGAGGACATTATAAAATTATTTATATAGGCTGCCCGACCTCTAAATCCCTGTCACGTGTTTGAAGAATTGCCCCCGTCCTTTTCTTTTCTTTTCTTTTCTTTTGCCTCAGACAAAGCTTTGTCATACAGCACCCACCTAGGACACAGATGACAGGTTCAAGGCCACTGCTTTGTCATCTAACATCCCTTGGAATCCATAGAAAACTCTGCTCTGTTATGTACCCTCCCCCACAACCCCACCTGGTCCAGAGTCCACAGAGCTGCTCCTGCCTTTCAAAATAAAAATCATCTGCTTTGTATCCAAACACAGGAGGGACAACACTATTGTTCAACAGAAACCTGGTAACTCTTCAGGCTCCCCTGCCCCCCCCACTCCTGCCCCAACCCCTTTCCGCCCCCACGCAACCTGTTCTTAGTAGAACTCCACTTAGCTTCAGAGAACACCATTCGGAGCTTTGTTATCAGACCCCAGCACTGACTCACAGAGATGGTTTTGATTCTACCCAGCCCGGGTTTCTTATACAGAAACTCATTCGGCTTCCTAGAATTCTTTTTCCTTGGAGCTGGGCTTAGTTGTGCCAAACCTTCAATGCATTTACAGAGATCAGAATTCACAGAATCCTGCTTTGTTATGGAGAAACCTGCTGTGCTGAGGCTGACCGGGCTCCTTTGAGGGAACTCAGTATTGTTAAGACAGTGCTGTTTGCCCAGCAGCACCCCTACCACACACACACACACACACACACACACACACACACACACACACACACAGTGCTCTGAAAGCCATTGTTGGCCTAATCTCAGTGTGACAACTTTGTGTCTCTACCAAACTGCATGGAGGGGAGTCCATGTCACACCAAGCATTCAGAATGCCCTTTTTTTTTTCTTCGATGGAAACCAGAAGTGGTGCATGGAATCCTGGTGACTTGCACAGAACTCGTCTTCATTTGCTTTTGGCTGACTCCCCATCCAAGAACATGGGCTCACTCTGGCTTTTTCCTTCCACAAAAGCCAGAATCATGGCTTGCTGTCTCCTCTGAGGACCTGACACCTGTGCACACTTTTTTTTTTTGAGGGGAGATTCCACAGTGTTGAACATCTAAATGCTCCTCCTCAGAACACCCTCCGTTGCAGGTGAGGCTCAGATCCGGAAGACACATGTTCAAACACTGCCAAGTAAGAGGGGAGAGCCACCAGGTTCTGGCTGAGGCCTCATGGAAGGGACAAGCCCTCACTTCATTTCCTTTCAGTGCTGGTCTTGTTGCCTGGGCACAAATCTACTTGGACAGAAATAATCAGCCAAATTAATTTAGCCTTAAATAACAATCCTGAGAAGGTTTCCGCAAAATCTTCTCAGAGGAGAGCTAAGCGGAATTAATGATGGCACAATATCAGGGAGAAATGTTATTTATTAAGATGGAATCATCCCGGGGAGAGGGGGTTAATCGTCATACATTATATGGGACAAATCGGTCAGGCCAGCCCTGTGCAGCTCTGCCCTGTTCACTCCACACTGGGAAGGGATTCCTTCGGCTTCCTGCAACACGTACAGGTCCTGCTGCACACCAGCTAGCACTTGAGGGCTGTCTTTGGCTTCCTGGGCCCTAATTTCCCTCCTTGTGGTATGTATGGGATTATCCCTACCCTTAGTCCCCTGCTGAGCCCAACATGGCAACACAACACCCCAGAACAAAGTTCTGGAGACTCCATCCTGCTGCCTCCTCCACAGGTCCCTTCACTCTGTCGTTCTCTCAGTTAATACTTACTGGGTCCCTGTAGCTACAAGCCAATGCCTTGTCTCTGTGCTGGGGACAAGGAAACTGAAGAACTGGAATGTCCACAGGAGCTAGCTGAAGGTCAATGGTGTTACATAAACAAGGGATAGAGCATGATGGCAGAGGTGAGGCTTCATTAAACAGCCTGACCGGAAGGGCTATTTTTGAGCTGAGTTGTGGACCAGAGGAGGGAACTGATCCTGTGAAGAGCTGAGGAGAGAAAGAGCCCTGAAGTCAGAGGGCACAGTGAGGGCAGAGGCCTGGATGTGGAAGGAAAAATGACTTCCTGTAGGAAGGCTAAGAAGGCGGGTGTGGGGGTGAGGGATGGGGAGTGTATTCAGAACAGCAGTTCCATACCCAGAGCTGCAGGGACCGCCTGGAGTTAGAAAAGCCTCAAGGGGAGGATGAGATTTGGGGGAGTCCGAGAGAAGCCCCTTAACTCTGCCCCCTCTTTATCATGCTGTGGCTCGTGCTGTGACCAGCACGTCAAGGACTCTGAATCCCCATCTCAGGAGTGCTCCTAGATAAGGCAAGATGCTGGCTCCCTTCAGGAAACCCATGCTGGGAGATCACAGCCATGAGACACTATGTTCAACCCTCGTTCTTAGTCTTATCCTGCTCATACCTTGGTGGGATCCAAGTTTGGTTTAATAATAGAGGCAATTCTCATCCAAAAGAAAAAAAAAACTGGGGGAAGCTCTGCTATCTACTGGTTTCCACAATGTGGCGAGGACTGCACTAGAAGCTGTCTGTCCATCCATTCTCACACTTGAACTTGAACATAAGCGGCTGGGAGCAGGAGGAAGAGCTTCTACGATGTCTCAAGGTGAAGAGGCAGCTAAGTGGTAGGAATGAATGCATTTCTTTTTCCTATTTTGCAAGGATGGCCCTTTCACACCCCAGGCCTCCTATCTCTCTTGACTAGCCAAGCCAAGAACAAGAGCTACAATTTCTGAGCATTCTCTGGGTGCCGGTCCACACCAGGCACATCTAATGTACCAGCCTGGGCATCTTATGAAAAGCCCTGTGCATAGGAATCAGGACCACCCCCATTGCACACCTAAAGAAACAGAGCCTCAAAACACTTGGGGGGAAAGCTGGGCTGGCAAGTTGTGGGGTCTGGATTCCAACTCTTCCATCTGGCAGCAAGCCTGGCCTTGTGGCCTCTGTGCAGACCAATTCACCATCAAGTCCTTGAGGAGTGGGCCAGAGAGAGAAGTCAGAGCCATAAACCTTCCGGCCTCTTCTCAGGAGCTTGAGTCCTCCCCAAGCCCACCAGTTCTCAGTACCTGGTCACCAGTGTCTATGCCACGGAACCCAATGCTCTCTGACTGCAGATGTGACAAATGGCTCCAATTATCCCCTCTGAGCTCTGATGTAATGTTTTATTAATGGCAACTATCAGAGCCAAGCAAAGAACCCACTGCGTGCACATGCGTGCTGCTGCCTGCCTCTGGGCTCAGCATGCTGTCTGGGTACAGGAATGGAAGGGGGAGGGGCAGCCCCAACTCCACACCCCACCCTCGAAGCTCACACCCCTCCCCCCACACCTCCTCACCCTCACTCCCCAGCAGGGCAAACGCCTGTGCAATCCGCCCATCGCTAATGCTCTGTTGCTTCCTTGACTGACAAATTAGGGGTTTGAACAAAATGAGAGGGAGGGAGGGGGGAGCTAAAAGCAGCTGCCCACTCTGCAATTAAGGGGGGTGGGAAGGAAGGTGGAAACCCTACAAACAGGCCTTCTTCTTTCAGGCACTGGCTGAGGGCTCTGAGAGCTGGTGTAAGCCAGGGCCAACAACTAGTGAGACTGCCCTCAGGCTCATCTCAGGGAACCCAAACTGACACATTCTCCCACAACCCCGCCTCCTTCTCTCCTCACAGCCCTTCATCCTAAACTGGGGGGCAGCATAGGCTTCATTCATTCGGTGGGACAGATGGAGAGTGAGGTCTGCGGAAGCGGTATCCTGCCCCAGATCACAATGGAAACAAAGGCAAGACTCGCATTCGAGACTTTGGACTCAGTCCAGGGTTCTCCTCCTACAGGAGGCTGTAGCAAAGGGGCCCTGGATGACTCCCAGTGGAGAAGGGGCTTGAATGTCTCCTAACCCCTGCCCAAATATGCTCTGAGCCACAGGGACATGTCCGGGGTAGTGTGTATAATGGAGACCCAAAATCTACCTCTTCTCCCTACCCAGGGCATAGAAACAGGCTTGATACTACTCTTTCAGTAGAAGTTACTAATAGTATGCCACAAGGGAAATGCTGTATGACAATTACCATTATGAGTATTGCTAACCCCAGAACCAAAGACATTCACAGCTGGCCATCTCAGAAACCTCTGATAGTACTGGAAGGAGGCAGGTCTAGGACGCCCGGGAAGAGAGTCCTGAGCTTTGTCATTAAGCAGTAGATGTCAAAACAGCTGCAGAAGGAGGAGATGGCCAAGATTGGACTGAAATTTAGGAAGCAGTCAGGGAAAGAGAATGTGATGCAGGCAGCCACTCTTCCATCAATTACCTGAGACAATCAGCGCAAAGAGAAAAGTGTGCTTGACTTTTCGTGAGCCCAGGCAGGGATCCTTAAGTCACCATGCTTTGGGATCCTTAGGAAACCCAGTGGGGAGGGAGCTGTGGCAAAACAATGCTACAGAATTTTTTAATGCCCCAAATTTAAAATAAAAGAGGTGGGGGGGGGAACCATAAAGATCCTGGAGTCTGGAAATCCCATTTAAAGGCACACTTCTTTCCCACCCCACCCTACACATCCATCCTCAATGACCCAAAACCCTCCCATTAGGCCCCGCCTCTTAAAGTTTCCACCACCTCCCAATAGAATGAAGAGGATCTATAAGGAACACTTAAACCCAAGCTGTAGCACCACGATTTCCCAAGCTAAAGAAATGAAATGAGTAGACTGACAAACCCTGTGGAATCTTGTGAAGCTGGATTATTTTTCTTCATTCAGCATAATGACTTTGAGACTCACCCCAAAATGTCGAGTGACTTCAGTTCCTTTCACTGCCGAAGTAGTTTATTGCAAGAAACCTCTCGTGTCCATTCACTCACTGAAGAGAAGTTGGGGATATTTCTGGTTTGGTGAAGGGGGTTTATAAATGAAGCTGCTAGAAAAAACTTGTCTTCAGGTCTTTGATTGAACATACATTTCCTCAAGTAAATCCAAGGAATGATGTCATCGATTTCATACATGGATGTGTCTAATGAGAACCTGCTCAACTTTCTAGAAGAGACTGGACCCTCTGCACTCTTCCCCAGCAAAGAGGAGAGTTCATTTCTGCACGTTTTCACCAACAATTTATTATGATGATGGGTTGTTGCTCTTTCAGTCGTTCTTACAGGTGTGTGATAGCATTTTATTGTGGTTTAAATTTGCATCTCCCTAGTAGCTGGTGATGTTGAACATCTTATTTGCTTGCCATCCATATATTACCTCTGAGAAAGTGCCCATTCAACTCTGTGTCCATATGTTTATTTGGGTTGCTAGTTATTATTATTATTATTATTGATATTTGAGAAGTATTTACATGTTCTGGAAAATCGTCATTGGTCAGATGTATGATCTGCAAACATTCTCCTTAGTCTATAACTTATCTCTTCATTCTCCTAGCAATGACTTTTATTTAGGTGGGATTTTTTTTCTCATTTTGATGAAATTCTTCATCTTATGGATAATTTTAATATCACATATAATAATTGTTCACACCACGCCAAATCAGTCAAATCATTGTGCTTTCTTCAAAAAGTTTTATGTTTTACATTTAGGTCTAGCATCCATTTGAAGTGCAGTTTTGCATAAGGTATGAAATTTAGGGTAAGGCCATTTCCATGGGATTGTTGAATGGTCAAATGCTTCGATAGTTGGAGGGAACTGACGTCTTCACTGTGCAGACTTCTAACACACACACATGCACACATACCACAGTGTGTCTCTCCAGTTACTTGGACCTTCTTTCATTTCTTCCACCAGTATGTTGCAGATTTTAGTATATATATTTTATATATTTTAGTATATATATTTTAGTATACACTCCATGTATTGTTAAGTTTGTATCTAATGTTCCATCATTTTGGAGCTATTGTAAATGCAGCATTTTTAAATCTTATTATACAGCTGTTTAAATGCTAATCAATAGAAATGAAATTGGTTCTTTTGTACTGAGTATGTATCGTGTGGCCTTTTCCAAGCCTCAGCTTAGCTGTAGTTTTATTTCGTAGAGTCCATAGGATCTTCTTTGTAGACAATCATCTGATGTGTGAAGAGGAAAGTTTGACTTCTTACATTTCCATTGGTATGGATTTATTTACTTTTCTTTCCTGATTGTATCAGCTGAAACTTCCAGTGACAAGTGAATATCCTTACCTTGTTTTTCAGTTCAGAAGGACAGCATTCTACAATTCACCATTAAGGGTGTGTGTGTGTGTGTGTGTGTGTGTGTGTGTGTGTGTGTGTGTGTGTGTGTGTGTGTTTTGCCAGTCCTGGGCTTGAGCTCAGGGCCTGAGCACTGTCCTTGGGCTTTCTCAAGGCTAGAGCTCTACAGCCTCAGCACCACTTCTGGCTTTTTTCTGTGTATGTGGCACCAAGGAATCGAACCCGGGTCTTTGTGCATGCTAGGCAAACACCCTACCACTAGGCCAAACTCCCAGCCCGACTGTGGGTTGTTTTTTTTAATGGATATCCTTCCTCAGATAGAGAAAGTTCTCTTAGGTTTCTGAGGGGCTCTCCCTGATACCGGCCCATCCCCTGGGGTACCTAGTGTTGAATTTTGTTGAACGTGTTTTTTAAGCTAGTTGATGCAGTCATGTGATTATTCTCCCTTAGGCTGAGAGTATAGCCGCTTATATTGTTTATTTAGCCAGCTTTGGCATTCCTGTGATAAAACCTACTTAGTCACGGTGTATTATGCATTGCATATATTGCTAGAATCAATTTGCTAATGTTTTGTTAGGAAATTTTGAATCTGTTCATGAGCAAAATTGATCTATCTTGTCCTTTTTTGTGCTTTCAATTTCTGGGTTTTTTTTTTTTTCAATACTAACTCCATAAAATTAGTTCAGAGGTCTGCCCTACTCTTCTTCATGTTCCAGAAGAGATTATGTAGAAACATCCAGACTTCTTTTTTCTTTACGTTTAGAAATTTTGATCAGGAAAATCATCTTGGCTGGAAGATATATTTTTCAAAATATTTGTATCTATAAACTCAATTTCATCAATAATTATAGAATTATTTCAGGTGTGTGTGTGTGTGTGTGTGTGTGTGTGTGTGTGTGTGTAGTGTTCCAGCACCTGTGTGTGTGTGTGTGTGTGTGTGTGTGTGTGTGTGTGTGTGTGTAGTGTTCCAGCACCTGTGTGTGTGTGTGTGTGTGTGTGTGTGTGTGTGTGTGTGTGTGTGTAGTGTTCCAGCACCAGGACCTGCACTCATGGCTTTGCATGCTCATTGTGTTTTCCTGCTCATAGCTAGTGCCCTATCATGCCTCTAGCCTGCCATTTTGCTGGTTAATTGGAGATAAAAATCTCTTTTTCTACCTGATCTAGCTTCAAAATATGATCCTCCAAGTCTCCACCTCCTGACTAGCTAGAATTAGAGGCAAGAGGCAACAGGACTGGTTCAGTCCCCGACTTCATCTTGGATTAGTTTTGGTTGCTGGTGTTTGTTGCAGTTTATACTGCCAAAAAATAATAATAATAATAATAGATTCAATGACTTGGATAGAAAATATTCACAGTTGTTGAGAAGTCTGAGAGCAAGTTGCCATTGGATCTTGTGCCTGCTAAGAGAGCTCTTTTGGTTTTCAGGTGATCACCTTCCTGTATCGTCATGCGAGAGAGAAAGTATTCCCTTGTGTTTCTCCTTCTAAGTCTCTCATTCCTGGGAGACTCAACCTCTCCCAGGCCTGTGACATAGTCTAGGCATAGACTTAAGAGGACATGAACATAAATGTTCATCCTTGAAGAACTAATCCCCTTCGTCTATGTTAGCGAATTTATGTGACTGGAATTGCTTGTATTATTTCTTGAGCAATATTACCAATTCTCTCTTTTTCGTTCTTCTACTAGTCTTTGTTGCGAGGCTAGGATTTTAACTTAGGGATTTTCAGCTACTAATCAGGTGCTCTACCACCTAAGCCATACCTCCAGCCCTTTTCAGGCTGAGGCAGGACCTCACTTTTTGCCAAGGACAGCAATCCTCCTATTGCTTCTCACCATAACTGGAATGATAAATGTGCGCTATCATACCCTGCTTTTCCTGTTGGGGTGGGGTGGAGGCGGGGAGGACGTCTTGTGAACTTTTTGCTTGGGCTGGCCTTGAACTATGGTCCTACCAATCTCAGCCTCCCAAGTATCTAGAATCATAGTCATGAGCCACTGTGCCTGGCTGGCTTTGATTCATGAGGCATGTTTATAATCACTATCTCAAAAGCCTTGCATAAGAAATATACTATCTGTGCCCTCTTGTTGGCTGCTTCTCTTTGTTGAGTGTTGGGGGCATTCCTGGTCCTCCAGATGCAAAATAGCGTTGATTGCATCTTAGACACCTCGGTTATGATTTGGCGTCTTCATTGGCTCCTATAGGGAATGTTATTTTTGTTTTGAACATGTAAGCACCCCAGTGCAGGCCATGAATTCAAACCAGCTGCTTGCGGGTTGCAATCCAATGCAGTAGTGGAAGTCTCTGCTTGTTCTCTGTCCCATATGCACACCATCCACTGGCAAGCCAGTTTCTACACGTGAGCTCATCCTTTGGTTCATTTCGCAAGGTCTTTGATAGTCTGCTTACTGCTGGCTCCACCAAGGTTCACAAATACCTCTGTGGGATCTGACTTCTAAGGCCCTCCATTTCCCAGCTTCTCTCACATGCTGTGATTCCATAGGAACTCTCCTTTATTTACATTCCTCCAGCCTGAAAGCCAGTATATATTTGCTATGACTACACTCGCACTTGAGGCCCATGGCAAAGGAAGGATGGGAAGAGAGAGAGAGAGAGAGAGAGAGAGAGAGAGAGAGAGAGAGAGAGAGAGAGAGAGAGAGAGAGAGAGAAGGGAGGAAGGAAGAAAAAAGGAAGGAAAGAAGGGAAGGGAAGGGAAAGGAAATGACAGATTAACTTCTCCCTCTTCAAACTACAACTCCTGTGACTATAGGGGACAACTTACCTCTCACAGAGACTTAAGTGGCTACAGATCCTCACTGCCATGATTTGATGCTTCCACACCATGCCACAGGTCTATTTGGGGACTGGGCATAAGAAAAGAAAAAGCATCTGGTGTCTCCTCTCCACCTCTCAGGCTCCTCCTCTTCCGAATCCAGTACTCATCTAGACTTGGTTATCAATCAGGGTAGACATGGGAAGGGTGGCTAAGCTAGAGGTCATCAGTAACCCAAAGAAACCAGAACTCATGGCCCTGCCCCCCACCCAAGGAACTCAGATGGGGTCCTCAGGATCACAGGCTGGGACCTTGTCTTAGTCTAGTCCATCTCCATGACAAAAAATCATCAGCTGAGGGGGTGGGGAGTTTGGCCTAGTGGTAGAGTGCTTCCCTAGCATGCATGAAGACCCAGGTTTGTTTCTTCAGTACCACATATATAGAAAAAGAAAGGAAGGAAGGAAGGAAGGAAGGAAGGAAGGAAGGAAGGAAGGAAGGAAGGAAGGAAGGAAGGAAGCCATCAGTTGAGTGGCTTATAAAGAACAGAAATTTGTCTCTCACAGCTCTGGAGGCCAAGACATCCAAAATCCAGGCGCTGGCAGATCCTTCCTCCCTTCCTTCCTTCCTTCCTTCCTTCCTTCCTTCCTTCCTTCCTTCCTTCCTTCCTTCCTTCCTGGCTTCCTCTTCCCCGTTTCAGCCATACCAGGATGAACTCAAAGCCTCAGGCTTGCTAGGTTAGTGCTCTATCATTTGAGCCATGCCCTCAGCCCTTTTGCTTGTATTTTGCTTTGCAGATAGCATCTCACACTTTCGTCTGGGCAAGCTTTGGACCATAACCCACCCCCCTCCACCTCCCAAATCACTGGGATTCCAGGCACATGGTGTCACGCTCAGTCCTCTCAGCCTCTTTCCTAATGGCATTGATTCTATTCATGAGGGCAGAGCCAATAGATCTGCTTGCATCCCAAAGGTCCCCCGTCCACATATCATCCCTGGACATCAGGTTTCAACCCTGGATCGGGATGAGAAGTACGTACCATTCAGACCACAGTTGACCCTAGACTCCCAGACCTGCCAGTTCCACAGCTTCTCAGCCACACACCACCTACCTCTGAATCCACTCAGCCTCACTGGCTTCTCCGCAGATCCTCCTCCGCCTTCCTGCTGAATAGACTCTCTTCTATCTTCCACATCTGCCTATTCTCACCTCCTCCCTCTTCTTCACCTTCCTCAGTGATTCCTCCTGCTCCACTCCCCCACTTGTTTCCCAACTTCCTTCTCCTCTACTCAGATTCCTTCCTTCCTTCCTTCCTTCCTTCCTTCCTTCCTTCCTTCCTTCCTTCTTCCCTCCTTCCCTTCCTCCCTCCCTCCCTCCCTCTCTCTTCCACAGTTAGCCCAGCCTGTATAATGCCATGGTCATTGTAGATGATTCCAGAAGATGAAAAAATCACAACTTGCCCTGGAAGGATTCACAGTTCCAATGAGACAGTTAAGCCAGGTGCCAGTGGCTCACTCCTGTAATCACAGCTACTCAGAAGGATGAGATAGGAGGGCTGGGGTTCAAAGCCAGCCCGGGGTGGGGGGGGGGGAGTCTGTGAGACTCTTGTCCCTAATTAACCAACAAAAAGCTCAAAGTGAAGCAATGACTCAAGTAATAGGGCTGCAAGTCCTGAGTTCAAGTCCTAGTATATGAGAGAGAGAGAGAGAGAGAGAGAGAGAGAGAGAGAGAGAGAGAGAGAGAGAGAGAGAGAGAGAGAGAGAGGAGAAAGAAAAGGAGAAAGGGGAAGAGGAGGAGAAGGAGGAGGAGAGGAGGGAGGAGGAAGAAAATGGGAGGGTGGGAAGAGGGAGAAGGAGGAAGGGGAAAGGAGAGAAAGAGCATCAGGTAAGAAGAGGCAAGTCCCAAGCCATGCAGACCAGGGCAGATGGACAGTGCTTCTCCTTGCCTCCCTTCTATCCTGAGTCCACACAAATGTGTTCCTAGCACAGACCAAGTCCAGACAAGAGCACCATTGGCCCTGATGATGCCTTTGTGCAAGCCCTACCCCCCCCCCCCGAAGAAAGCCCTGCCTGGCACAGGACCCACACTCTGGCAGGGTGACGGGTAGCTTGCATTTCAGCGCCCAGCCCCATTCTTGGTTCGGAGGCTTTGGCAGTACATGGCCTGCCCCGCAGTTCCCTGCACCCCTGCTCTAGGGTAAGCACTTTAGTCAGCGGTGCTCTACTTGCTGGGATCTCCTGGTCTTTGGGGCAGAACCAGAAAGGCTTTGCATACTGAGCAAGGCCAGAAGTCTGGGACTCAACATGGGCATTCACCGTGAGTTTCCCGACATGTTTACCCCCCCACCCTGGCTGACTGGTTGTGTGACTTTGCCAAAAGTCCTCACCACTGCACTCTTCAAAGGCTAAGGAAGAGCCCAAATCTCCTGCTGTCTTCTTCCTGTGCAGAAGCAGCGGCCCCTCCTATGACAGCAAAGCAGTTCTAGATAAATGACTATTGGTTTTGCTCTGTTTGTTTTTCATTTGCAGCTCTCCTTTGATTTTTTTTCTTCCCAGTAAGATTGGTTAAGCGACCATAGCAGCATAGGTCTGTTTCAGTAAGGACCGTTGACTGGGCAGCTCTCAAAGTCTGTGTGGTGCAGGCTCTGCTTTATTTCGCTGCTCCTTCCCACTCTGCCTCAACTTCCCCCCTCTGTTTTTGTGGGACAGGTATGGGGAAGGGAACTAACATGAACCCTATTTCTATTAATTCCAACACTACTTGGGTGACCTATGATGATCGTCTCATTCTACCTCCAAAATTAAAAAACAGAATCGAAGGTGTTCATCTTGTTTTGCAGATGGGGAGCTTACACAGAGAGACTCCAACACCTGTTCAAGAACGCACAGCCCAAACCAGGGGAGGTCCCCAGTGGGGGAGCCCACTGCTTCCTGTGCACAGGGGTCCATTCCATAACTGGTCCTCAGCCAGCCCTGCCCAGAACCCAAATGCCCTTCTACGCATGGAGATACATCGAAGGTCCTCAGGCCAGCAGGACATAGAATGATCCTTCCAGATGGAGAAAATGAACTTGCTAAAGAAAACTGTAAAGCAAAAGGGTGGGTGACAGTAAGGTGGAGGGGGCCGAGGGAAGTGGAAGGGGAGAGCTTGCAGGGGTGAGATCAACAGAGAGAGCATGGGGGTGACAGGGGCCCAGGCGTGCTTGCTGGAGGCACATGCCTGTCCTCCAAGGCCCTCTCAACCTAAGGAAGGGGGTCTGGCTCCAGTTCTCCTGAGCCAAGCCCTTGGGTGGCATTGAGCTAGGTGCCTGGCAAACTAGAGGAGCAATTGGTTTGCACAAACTGAACGCCTACAACGCTGGTGTATGTATGGGAGGCAGGTGCAGGGAGACAGGGGAGCAGGGCTTGGGACTGGCCAGGCCTTAGGGGGTCTCCCTGGGGCTCCATCCTGGCTTGAACACAGGGTGTCCCTAGCAAGGGTGACTGGGAGGGAAGGGGGCGGGTTGCGGTGGGGAGTGGCAAGGGGAACATGGGAGCCTCCCACCCCTAACTGTGAAGACTGAAGAGAGGCCCGCCTCTTCCTCCCCTCTGCTCCTCCAAGGATAGAGGAGGAGGGAGCAGGCTAGACCAGGCTCTGCTGACTTGAACAGGCAGCAGCCCCCAGTTACATTACGGGTCATGTTCTGACCAAGCACCAGGAGGGGAGAGATGAATCATAGCCCCGTGCTCACCCACAGCCTGGGGACACAGAGGCCACCAGCTTTAAATCCCAGCCAACTCAGAAGGAGGGAACAGGGCCCTCAGTTCCCATGGGTACTGAACGCTGTGTGAGCTTGGGTGGGTCCGGTGAGATTTCTGGGTTTGTGGCAAACACAGAACAGAATGTAGGTGCTTCTAAGAATGTCCAAAAAAATATGATTCCTCCCCCTTTCCCTTAATGCCCCCTATCACACAGAAAAGAGGAGCAGAACGTCCCTGGAGGACCAGTGGAACTGGACAAGGGACAGATGCCGCATTTTCACCCAGCCCCAACCCCAGAGCTTCACGGCCTGTACCTCTCCCAGTCCTCACCCTTCATTGCTGCCCTCCCCCACCTGTGACTCTTCCCCTCACCTGTGGCAAGGGAGATGGGGGGGAGGAGGGCTAGGGACATAAGCCAGCCATACCGTTCTTTAGCTTTGCTTGCTTTCTTCAGTACATGTAATTGGTTCCAGTGAGATTTATTAGAGTTTTTAAACCTTTTTTATTGTGAAATATAACACAAATTCTAAAAATTGAATAACCCATAAATGGAGAGCTTAATGAGTTCTATAAAGGGAACACCCCCAGGAACCTCCCATGTCCCAGGAAGCAGGATGGAGAATATTGCCTGCATGCCTGAAGACCCCGCCATGTGTTCAGCCGCCCCCCTCCTGCCCAGAGCTGGCCCATCTCCGACCCCTCCCCTCTCCCCCTCTCCCAGCTCAGGCTTCTTCTCTGTCCTGTACTTGAGCACAGATTCCTGGAACTGAACAGAAAGGAAGAACATAGCACCACACACACACATGCACACAAGTACCTAGGGTCTCTGTTTAAAGCAGAGGATTGGACCCCTCAAAGCCCATACCTAAGTCAGCTGGGAGAGAATTCCAGTGGGAGAGAGGTGTGTTCAGGAATGAGAAGGGGTGGGATGGATGGGCAGGAGCTGGACCAGCTTTGCAGGTACATCGTCTACCTCCTCCTGCCTGGATGCCTCTCTCCAGCAGGGCCATGACACTGACCAGGAGAGGTGCCTCTGTCTGCAGACTGGACAAATGGCCCTTTGCAGAGGGGGATCTGTGGGTCTCTGCGTGAGGCACTATGGGAACCACAGGGCGGGGAAGGTGGTGAGGAGGAGAGGTTAACCTTCCCATGCCAGGGAGTCTCCTGTCTGGTTTAGGTTATTTCTTCCTTTCTGCCTTCACATTGTCACATCCACCCATACTAATCCTGGGTCAGCTGAGTCACATGAGCTTTGGGTCTGGACCTCAGGAAGTCTGGTAGTTTGTGGAGAGTTTTGCCTCACCCAGGAGCTCTGGGGATCAAACCCACACCTTGACATGTTAGGCAAGCGCTATACCACTGAGCTACATGATCACCCACAGTAGTGTGTGTGCGTGTGTGTGTGTGTGTGTGTGTGTGTGTGTGTGTGTGTGTCCATACTGGGGCTTGAACTCAGAACCTGGGCACTCACTCTCTCTGAGATTTTTCTTTTTTTCTCAAGGCTAACGTTCTATCACTTGAACTCCACCACGGCTCCACTTCTGGCTGTTTGGTGGGGACAAGAGTCTTATGGACTTTCGCTGCCTGGCCTGGCTTTGAACTCTGACCACGACCTCTGGAGTAGTGAGGATTATAGGCGTGGGCCCCCAGTACCAGGCTCCAGCACTCCGTCTTCAGGAGGAAGCTCCACCTGCCCCCTGTGTAAGGTCTCTGCCTCACGCCTCCTACTACACTGGCAGGAAGTGTCCAGAGGCAGGTGAATGAAGTGGGTGGATGAATGAGCTCGGGCAGTTGAAATAAATTGCAAGGAAAGAATGAGAACACAGAGTGCTGAGGGGTGTGGCTTCAGAGCTGCTCAAACCCGGCTTTCTGGCTAGCTCAACCAGGGTGCCATGGAGAAAACTCCAAGACAGGAAAATAGCAAGTTTGATGGAGGTGAAGCTTCATTCAGTAAACTAAGCATCTTATTATTTACTTGGCCCCTTGCGAAGATCTTACCCTGGAGCTATGAAATTTAAGGGGTAGGTGAGTGAACAGACAGGTGAGGAAGGCATCTGGAGGGGAAGAAGAGCAGAGGGAGGGAGGGAGACATGGCAGTTGGAGGGGGTGGCCCTTCTGGATTCTCTGCTACGTTCCCAGAATGGTTGGAGAAATCCCACAAGCAAGACAAATCACCCTTACACAGACAATACTAGTGATTCTGCTCCCCCCCCACCATTCAAGAACCCCTTTACTCAGACCAATGACTTCAGCCTGGCAGAGCCAGCTCACACAGGCTGAATGCTCCCCCCCCCCACCCCTACCCCAAGGCCTGGCATTAAGGTGGAACCATTCTACTCCTGGGGCTTTGGAGGAGTGGGGCACAGTGGGGCTGCATCTTCCGTCTCTGGAAACCTCTGCTGAAACAAGCCAGCCTCCCGCCAGCCTGGTTCCTGCTGCCCAGCCTAAGTTAAGGCCGCACTTCCCAGCAGCAAACCTTGATCGCTCACGTAGCCTTCCCTGCCGAATGGTTCTAGTGGAATAATTTTGCATGATCTCAGCACAGCATGAGGAGGGAGCCCAGCAGAGAACAGAGACTGTATTGAGGGATGAGATAGAATTGGAATCCGAAGGGTTCCCTTCAAATGGCCTCTGTCCCTGGGGGGAAACTAGGATTTCCTAGCCTAGCCTCTGCTGATCATCCCCAATCACTGCCAACCACCCAGATAGATTGCTCTGAGTGGGTGCTCCAGAGGGCAAGGAGCGTCTGGTGACTCCCCTCCTGCCTGGTATGGTAGGTTCCACCAGGGTGAGCCTTCCAGGTGTTTCCTGCTCCCTACACAGCCAGGAAATAGCACAGTACTCCAGGTGCAGTTGGCAAACTGCGCGCACCTGCTGAAAGGACACCCGGAGCCAGGGCCTAGTCCAAACAGAAGACCTCCTGAGTTCCAGGGAAGTAGGTGCTTTGCACCACACCGCCCCTGCACGTGGAACCCCGAGAAGGTGATCTTGGATACTGCAGTGACAAATAGGAACGGTGACATGAACTCCACAAGATTTCACTTCTGCAGAGGGGCGTGCTGTTGACAGGAAGACATGAGAGGAAGCACGCTGAGGGGGCAGGCCCCCTTCCTTCCCCACTAATGCATTACTGTCCTTTGTTCTGCTTGGACCAGAACTGAGGTTCACACTCTTGCAGGGGTTGACTACTTTAACAGGGATTACAAGTTTATCCGAGCAATCAACCCAAACCAGGGTTGATTACGGCATCACTAAAATGGCTTGATGTAAAATGGTGGTTACTCTTACAATGGCCCTGCATATATATATATATATATATATATATATATATATATATATATATATAATGTCAAGCAACCACTTTGACAGAAAAGCATCTAATTTCTACAACAAGCAAAAATCCAAGGAAAGAATTCACCCCATCTCCCTGGAGGGGAAAAGAGTTGGGAAGGCCATGCTGTGAGAAAATCTAAAAGGAGCTCACAGCGTCCTTAAGGGCCTCCAAAGCGCCTTTATCCATTCCCTGTGAGTTTCACAATTACGCCCCGAGAAGTCTTATGTCGTCATACGTGTTCTCTGCACTTGCCTGGGCCTCTCCCTGCTCCCCTTGCTACCAGCCAGCCCTACTCAAGACCCATGGGAGGGGGTTTCCCAGGCGGGGAGGGTGGTCTCTTCTACTGGCCTCCTCCTCCATTACTATTCCTGGCATCATCCCCCTCACTCCCCTACCCATGGAAACCCGGTGATGGCGAGAGCTGGAATTTGGACGTTTTCCCAGCATTTGGACTGTTAATTAAAACTAATAAATCTGCCACTTGGAGCTGGGTTGAAGGGGAGCAAGGGGGCGGGAGGGGAGGAGAGGGAGTCCAGGCGTGGGATCCCTCCCTGTTTCCACACACATGTATGGATCTTCCCTTTCAATCCTGCCTCTCAAATCATTTCCTCCATTGGCCATTCCTTCATACATTCACGTCCTCTATGCTTGATTTTTCCAGCCGCCAGCAAGCCTGACCCCTGCTTAGGCTAGCTGAGGTTCTTTCTGGAGAGGTATAGAAGGCGTGTTTCTAAGGCAAGGGACTGGCCTGCCCTTTCCTGTCACCTCCTGAGGCAGAGGAGGAAAAAGGTGTAAGATCCATCTGGGGTGAACTTATGTTCCAGGTGCCACTTGCTTGCCTGTGACCTCTGAACCTTGAAAATTCTGATTCCGATGCTTGTGCTGAGGACAGGAAGAGCTGTGCAAAACAGTCGGTGCCAGCCAATTAAGGCAGCTCTCTGTGTGATTTCCTAGCCTCCCTTCCTTCTTTCTCATCTCCCACTCGTTTCTCCCAGAGGTTGCCATAAACATGGTGTGTTGTAACATCAGGAAAATCGCAGTGTGTCCCCCTTTCGTCTGCAAAGCAGTCATCAGTTTATAGAAAGCCCGCTCTAACTTGTTGGAAGAGGAGGGCATTTCTGCATCCAGCAGCCCCCACAGTGAGCTGTGTCCCAGCTGGGTGATGGGCACAGCTTGCTCGTCTTCATTTCTTTAGTGGACAGCACAGTGCTGGATGCAGAAGCAGCACTGGGTGAGCTCGGATGGATGAGTGACATGCCCCACACCAGGTGACATTCTTCCCTTGTCAGTCAGTACTCTGTTCCCTTCACTGGTCCCAGCTCCCTTCCCCAGGGGAGGAAGCTACTCCTCCCCTTGGCAGCTGTGTGTTTGGTGGTGCAGCTGGCTGGCCGGGTGTACGTGATCATGCTGGACCAATCAGAAGCTTCCCTGGGATTTTTCTCCCTCTAATTGGTGAAGACCCTTCCTTCCTGCCTAGTCACAAGACCAGAGGGAGGTAGATCTGCCTACAGGTGTAGTTCCAGTCTTTCTCATGGAAAAGATGTAGTTGTGCGTGCACACACACACACACACACATACACACACACACACACACACACAGATGAGAAATGAGAAGAGGAGAATGTCCAGCTCCACTGGCTATGGCTTTCTGATAACTATGTTACAAAAGCCAATGAAATCCAATGATGTAGCTAGGTTCTAAAGGGAAAATGGCAAAGGTAGGACCACATCAGAGGCAGCAATGTGAGAGCTTTGAATGCCAAAAAAAAAAAAAGAGTTGAAGCTTTGGATTCTAAGATACCAAGAGGTAGTGGGTTAGTGTGGACCTCCAGGGGCGAGGCTCTCCCACCGGGGCTTCTAAAGTTTTCTTTTTGGCTTAGAGAAGTTGTAACTATGATTTAATTTTTTTAGAAAAAATAATCACAAAGATTGTGAAGCAGGTGGCACTGCCAACAAGACGGCTCTCGCCAGCAACCTGAGCTGTCAAACCATGGCTAGCATGCCTATGATAAGGCCCAAATTACAAAATGGGATCGTATAACATTGCTCAACTTACTGATAAATAAGTGTTAAAAACAAGTGTTTGTATGAAGGACAGAGAAGGAACTATAAACTAGCAGCCACCCCCAAGGACAGGGGGAAGAGAGGAGGAGGAGGGAGGTGGGGAGGAGGAGAAGGAGGAGGAAGAGGAAGAAGAAGAGGAAGAGGAGGTGGAGGGGGAGAAGGAGGAAGAGGAGGAGGAGGAAGAGGAGGGGGAAGAGGAAGAGGGGGGAAAGGAAGAGGAGGTAGCTGTTGAGGCACAGTATAGGAGAGGCAAGAGCTGGGCATAGGAAGGGAGTGGCAAGCAGAACAGTCAAGGAGGAGCAAAGGGTGATGGAAAGCAGTGGAGGGCAGGAGAAGACTTGAGAGCTGGCAGCCAGGTGCTGGGCTGGGAGTAGCATGCATGGAACCCCACCCTGGGGTTTCAGGAACTGCAGCTTAGCCTGACACCTGTCAGCTCGGGGCAGGAATGACACCAACTCAGGGAAGCTCCCACGATTTTACTTGTGCTGAATATATGCTCTTCCTTCTGCTGTTCTGCAGCTCAGCGTGTTGGGAGTCTCCCTTGCACAAGTACATAAGTGTGTGCGCGTGCACACATGCACACGCACACACACACACACACACACACACACACTCACACATACATACTGGTGCTCCTGACCTCCAAGTCTGTGCCTTCCACAAACTAACCACATGTTCCTGTCAGGCTGACCTCCGACCCAGTCCAAGGCTTACAGGAGAAACTGCACAATTCCGCTATCTTCTCTCTTTTCCAATGTCCTGCTTTGGTCTCACAAGTTCTTTGATAGCTGATGGATTTCCAAAGTCCAGGGAGGGGCAGCTCTTTGCAAGGAAAATAAAGTAGTTGAAGAGACCCCTGGGAAACGCTGAGTCCTTCTCCTCCTCTTCCTCCTCCTCCTCCTCCCCCTCCTCCTTCTCCTCCTCCTCCTCCTCTTCCTCTGACCAGGTTTGAAGACGAGGCCCCTCTGAGGCCAAGGTTGCTGGTGTGTGAAAACAAGGGAGATGTCGCCAGAATCTGCTCCTAAAACTCGTGGTCTCTATTACATCTTAACATTTAACAATATAATACTTAAACATGGAAATTACAAGGTAATATAATCGTTCTATTAACGAGATAATTACTGGTAGATTTTTTTAAATTAATTCATAATACGCTCCAGATGGTGTGGCCTGTGAACGGCATCAAGGTGAACGTTGGAGGACAGCAGCTTCGGAGCCCAGGGGACATGGCCATGTCGTGGCAGGACATGAAGCTGAGAGGGGGCGCAGAGCCTCTTCTGTCCTGTCTCCACTCCTGCCTTCATCAAGAGAGCTGCCTGCCCCGAACACCCCAAATCACCAGGCAGACAGGAAATGTCCAGATGTATCGCGCAGACCCTCCAATGGTCAGGTGGGGAGGACAAGGCCTCATGCAGCCAAGGCACCACTGACTTTGGAACTGGCTATTTCTATTGGAACATGGCTCTTCCATGACTCCCCTCAGAAAAGTCCATTGATCCCTCTGAGCCTCTCTCCTCCATTAGGAAACGGATGCAGTAAAGCCTGTCCCCTAGTGCCACCAGGGACACTTCTACCTCCCACCTTCTTTCTTTGTTTTGTCTTGGGTGTGTGCATGCGTGCGTGTGTGTGCGCACTTGTGTGTGTGTGTGTGTGTGTGTGTGTGTGTGTGTGTGTGTGTGTGTGTGTGTGTGTATTCGCATGTGCCAGTCCTGGGGTTTGAACTCAGGGCTTGAGTGCTGTCCTTTGCTTCTGTGCTCGAGACTAGTGCTCCACCACTTGAGCCACAGCTCCACTTCTGCTTTTCTAGTGGTTAACTGGAGAGAGGAGTCCGCAGACTTCCCAGCGTGGGCTGTCTTTGAACTGTGATCAGATTCCCCACTCCTTAGTAGCAAGGGCTACAGGTATGAGCCATTAGCTCCTGGCAGTGCCCACCTTGGGGACGTCATTGTTCTCATCTCCTTGGCAAAACTCTCTGAACTACCTCTCCATCTCCTTCTTCGTTATAAACCCTTCATCTCCAGAGACCTTGCTCGCTCCCAGCGCTCTCTGTGGGGTGCTGGTCATAATCGCCAAGCCACTGTCCCCTTGGGCACACCCCCAGACCATGTGTCCTCTGTGGCGGAAGGCATCTCTAAAAGGACTTGCGTTCATAAGCCATTACATGCAGGATGGGTGTGATCCAGCCCCACCCCCACCCCATTCCCCACTCCCCATGTCTCTGGTGCCAGGGCCACCACACCCCTCATTTAGTCTTTAGGATGCACCACACTGAAGCACTGGGCTCCTTCTGCCTCCTTTGCACCCATCCCCCTCCCACCACCCCCACCCCCCACCTTGGTGAATGACTGGGGACAAGGACATTTAGCTCCCAGGGATGCTGTGGGGATTCAGCAGGACGGAGCCTGGCACTCGGAGACATTGCCCATTTGAAAAGGATGATGGGTAAGAAGACTTCATCCTCTTGGGTGATTGCATGGCTGCTTGCTCTCACTGTCCAGACACCAGCTCCAAGGCCACCCCCCTGCCCACGCTAGCCGGCCACATGCCTTCCTGAGCTGTCGCCTGGCTACCTCGTTCATCATCCTATTCATAACACACAGTGCCCGATATTGCCTTATTTACTTACATCACAGATTTTTGGCCATGGTTGGGGTTGGGGGGGTGGTATTTCAATATCACCCAGGGGACACTGGCAATATCTACTGACACTTTCAGCAGAGGGAGAGAGAGCTGCTAGCTCTAGTGGGAGGATGTCAGAGGTCGCGATGCATGGCACAGCCCCTACCAAAGTTGTTTGGCCTCAAATCTTATTAAAGTCCCAGGCTGAGGAACCCTGATTTCCCTCCCATGTGAGCATGGGGCAAAGGGCACCGTCTCCCTGGCATCCACAGCACTGACTCCTCAGAGGAGCTCTCTCAATGCCCGTTGACTGGCACTGCCTGTAATAATGATCCACACTGAAGAGGAAGTCTAAACATGTCCACAGAGGGCGCGTGTGTGATCATTCCCGTCACTTACAGCTGCGTGAACCTGGTGAGTCATTTCGCCTCCCCGAGCTTCAGTTTGCAATGTGTTCATTTGTGAAATAGCACAAATATTCATGCAACCAACATGTACCAAGATCTCCGAGTTCCTGCCCGCTCTCGAGAACTGTGCCAGGGATCATAGCAGCCCTACAGAGTTATCCTCTGGGCCACCTGCTCTTAGGCCATCTCCTCTGGGAAGCCTTTCTGACCAGGAATTTCCTGACTCCTAATGTCCCTATGGTCTCCCCACATGGCTGAGCTGTTGACTTTTGCTCCCCTCTCAATTACCTTCCCCTTGGATAACATATACTTTGTAATGGTTCCTTTACTATCCCCAAATGAAATTCATATTCAGTAGAACCTACCCTGACACATCATTTGAAAATAAATCAACATAATGCCCTAAATGGAATATTAAAGAAAGGTACAATGAAGATAATTTATAATAAGATATGTATTGCAGTATGCAAACGACCAAGCTCGCCGACACAAGGCTCCCTCACAAAGCCATCGGTGACAGTCCTCAAGGCGTGATCCGCACTAGGGGACATCCTGGTGACCCGCCGAGGCTCAGGGCAGCCTGTCCTCAAGGGGCTGAGACTCCCCCGCCCCCGGCAGGGAGCAGGGCCAGAATGACTCTCACTAGTGTCTCCACGGGAACAATATACCATGGCCCCTCACTTGACACGCCAGTCGTATTCCCGGCAAGTCCATGTGAACTTAAATCCGTGACACAAAGGCTGAGAAGCCAGAGAGGGAAAAGGAGTTGGAGGAGTGGAATGGGCTCTTCCCCCCTTAGCGAAACTGGCCAGAGACGGGTGCTGGAGTGAGAGAGCAGGGGTGGATGTCAGCCTCGGAATGGCTGAGCCCCACACCTGCCCCACCCCCAATCTGGTAGTGGCAGGTGGCCCGCAGGGCGTGTGGAGACTGTGGGGACATTCCTCTCCAGCCTGGACCACCCCCTGAGGCATCTAGAGAGGGCTGCTAGAGAGAACAGATTCAGCATCCAGCCTTGCAATCAATTTAGTGCCCTGGGCCCTTTCATCTCCTGTAGTACTGAGCTGGGATTTTGCCATCCAGATTGATGCCCAGAGCCCATGATCTCTGAGCCCTGCCATCTTCCTGCCTGGTGCTATCCTGCCCTATTTTGAAGTGCAGGGAATGGGAGGGGTCCTGTGGGCTGGGAGGGTACTGTTTGAATAGCAGCAGCTCCTGGTCTGTGAAGACCAGAACCCTGCCCCGTGGACAGAGGAAGAGACACGAATGGCTGCCCCGCTCCAGGGAGGGGGGGGGAACCTGGGCTTCCATGGTGTTCATGGTTGGAGAGCAGTGCGCTTGCACCACAGGGCTCTGGAGGCTGCCAGAGGCTCTGGGGGCCCAGAGAGGACGAAGGCCCTGAGGTGGCCTCACACACTTCACACACAGCTGCAGGAGGCGCCCTGGGGAAGTACAGGCATTCGGGTCTGCACAGCTTTGGGAACCAAAAAAATAACTTGTTCATTTAATCCTTAAGCATATTTACAAAATTGTCTGAGGATTTGCAGGAAGCTGAGGGAAGTGGCTTCCAGGAGAGCCGACAACCACAGCCCCCCAGCAGGGATTTGCCTGGCCATGGAAGCAGCAAGCAGGAGTGGAGGAGCCATGCCTCCAGCCTCTTTCCAGTGCTCCAGGGCAGGGGTCTTGCATCTCTGACACTCTCCTCCTGCACTCCCCTCTCTAGGGGCTGAGTATCTGCCCCTGAACTGACACAGGGGCTCACTTTGCTGACATGAATAAAGGCAGGTGGTATGTCACCACTTGACCAAAGAGAAACTGAGACTCTTCAACTAACCACAAAAATACAGACGTCGAGCTATGACTCAAGTGGTAGAGCACCAGCCGGGAGCAAAAAAAGCTAAGGAATAAAGTCCAGGTCTGGAGTTCAAGCTCCAGTACGAATATACACATTAAAAAAAAAAAAAGTAGAGAAAGTGCTGGGTGTGGGAGCATGCATCTATAGTCTATGCTATTTGGGTTGGCAGAGGTAGGAAAATCAAGGACAGGGGCCAACCCCAGGCTAGAGCACAAGACCCTTACCTGAAACACAAAACTAAAAAGCAAAAGGGCCTGGGGAACCTGGCTCAAGCAGTAGAGTACTTTCCTAGCAAGCTAAGGCCTTGAGTTTAATCCCCTAGTACCAGAAGAATAAAATATAAGGAGTTAAAAATGCATAAAGTAAATATTGTAAAAAGATGAAGTCGGGTTATACACCCTATGAGTACCACTCTGCCAGGCTAAACACCTCTCCCACATCCAGGCTAGCCTGCCCTCTTTCCCACACTTCCTGCATCCCCAAGGTGGAGCCCCCCAAAAATGCCCCACTTGTGGCCTCAACTCACCCATAGTCCGTCTGGGTTCCTGACTTAAGACCCAGGCTCTTTCTTGGATGGGCTCCCAGACTTTCAACCTCACAGCCATTCCCCGCTTCGCCTAGGACAGCCCAGCCCGTGGCCAGCAGCCTTCTGGTTGGAAGAAGAGAGCCAGCCACAGCTGATTGCACTCCCATCCCCACCGGGGACTGGCTCCAGTGAACCTGCTTAGAGAGGTCACCGATCAAGTACCCAGAAGGAATTCCTTCGAAAGGCCCTCACCATCCGGCCACCCTTTCCAGGCCACTGTCCCTGGTCTGGCTCTGCTCCCTTCATCCACTGGAGCCCTCATTAGCATCTTAATGTGAGCAGCATCTGCGAGGAGGAGGCATCTGAGAAAATCCCCAGCATTTAAATTCATTAACAGTCGTGGAAGTCTAGAGTGTGGAGGTGGAATGATGGCTAAACTGCTTTTAACTTAACCAGCTGTGCGCTAAATGGCCACCACGTGAAGGAGGCTTGCTTGGGGGGATGGGCGGGGGGGAGGGGGGTCGAGAGGGCTGCTGTTGGTGGGTGGGGCTTAAGTCCAGGGATGCCAAGGCTCCTGGCTGAAGAGTGGGTGTTTTCTAAGAGTCTGCTGGATACCCAATGATGAGTGAGAAATTCAATCAACCAGCTGGCTGGTTGTTCCATTTAGGAACAAACATCTATCTCGACGGATATTGATGTGGTTACAGATCTCAGGTTAAGTTCTATGACCCTTGCTTCTCTGCTCTCTCTGGGGTGGATGGAGGGAATTTCCCTCTGCTCCCAGAGGCCATCTTGCTCTCTTGTTGGCCAATTCTCCGACTGTCCTGCATCCGAGGCATTTCCTTGGCACTGGCTCTATCCCCACCTGGGTTCTAATCCATCCTTTGTGTCCCTTGTCCGAGCACAGGGTCTAGAGCACCAAGACCTTGCAAAGGGGTGCCTCCTCTGTGCCCCACAATCTCAACCCAAAGCCAGCATTCTGCCTATGTATCTCCCAGAGTCTGATCAGCTGCTGGTGCCAAAGACAGGCTCCGAAAAGATTCATGGAATTAATTAATAGATTGATTAAATGTCCTCTTTGCCTGCAGTGTCGATCACAGTGCCTGGCTCATTGTAGTGTCTCAATAAATATTTGCTGAATAAATGTCACATGACAGACAAATGATTGCTACTGGGCTAGGAGGCAAGAGTTGTTAGGATTTAGAAATTTCAATACTTCATTCAACAAATATTAATTGAATAACTAATCAGAATGATGGCTGATGTTTGTGTTGTGCTTATACTACCTGCAAAACCAGGTGAACTCATTTAGATGATTTTTATGACAACTCGGTGAGGATTGTGCTATCACTTCTGTTCTACAAAAGTGGAAACTGAGGCAGCTAAGTGGCTGCTGCGAAGGTGTCCAGATGCTGTGTGAGAGATTTGAATCTGGGGACTCTAGCCCAAGACGAGTGCTGGTCAATGGGTGATAATTGAGAAACATGCGGACAAAGGAAACGAGCCCCCTTCCAAAACGTAAAAACAAAGTGAGATTGATTTTAATCGGTATCTTATCCAGCTCAGTGTAGGCAAGCTATTATCTTTTCCACATGTGAGGGACATTTAAAGTGATACTTTACACTTTTATTTGCACACTCACGGAGCCAGATCATTTCACAAGTGTTCAGGAGCCCCACATGGCTGGCTGGATGATGCTCAACTGAAGACTGCATGTGTGACCACTGTGTCCCATCTCCCCTCAGCCATGTCTAGATGCTCTAGAGTTGCACGCAAGATCAGTCCTTGGAGGGAGCCACAGTTTATTGAGCACCCAGGACCTTGTCGTGTATGTTGGTGACATAGATGAGACAAGATCTGGCAGGATCGTGGTACTGTAAAAGCCCGTAGGACTACAATGTGGCCTGGAAAAATGAGGGTCTTCAGGTGCCAAGGCCCAGGGACAGGAAGGGATCAAAAAGTTCCTGAGGCTATTGACAGTCCATTCAGAGTGACAGGAGGCAGGAGGCTGGGCGGAGGAAGGGACTGGGTTAAAGCTGAGGCTGGAGGGGTGGACAGAGTAAGACACACTGGGTTTCACACAAGACACCCAAAAAGAGTTTGGACTTGACCCTGGACACAGAGAGAGAGCAGGATCCTCAGTGAGGAAGCAATGGAGTCTGCTGAGCCTTTGAGAGGAGCGTGCAGGTGACACTGGAGACGAAGGCTGCTCCCAGCTCTGCTGGTGGACCACACAACTGGGTCAGTGGTGGGAAGAGGAGGGAGGGTAGAGCCATGGGACCTGGTGACTATACGAGGCCCATCCCGGGGCCCTGGCAAGGAGGTGGGGATGGCAGGCAGATGGTTGAGAATAGACGGGGCTTGCAGTCTATCAGGCTGAGTCTCGATATGGTCTCGGATGGAGAGGCTCTGGGATACCATGGGGAGAAAGCAACGTTACATTGGAACTTAGTAGGTGACTAGGCATCGTAGGAAGGTGGTGGAGTCTGGACAACTAGCCTTTCTTGGAATCAGGGCACACACACAGCACACAGGAAATCCATTTCTCCAGTACCTGTGCTCAGGAGTTCGGGGTCCTTGTTACCCTGGAGGTAACAAGAGCTAGAGGCCGTGGCAGCCATAGTGTAGCTCTGTGATAACAGCGGTGGTGGCTGCCAGACTCATTTTCAGTCCTCAACAGGCAGATGCCCATCAGACTCAGAGAGGAAGGCAGGAGGAGGTGTGTGTGGCCACACATCATCTCGTGTGTTATACGTGTTGGATGCAGTTAGGCCAAAAGGAGAAAGCATTCTGAGGATTTAGAGCCTGCAGGAACCATGTTAATGAGGAGGTGGCATGCAAGCAAGGCTGCCATGACTTCCTCAGATGAAAGCAGTGGAACCAAGGCCAGCTTGGGAGCAGAGGGATTGCCTATCTCCATACATATTTTTGTCTTTAACATAAGAACTGAAGTAGTAAGAAGAAAAAAAAAACCACTCATGAAGCCTGGCATGATACCTCAGGCTTGTAAGCCCAGCGACTGGGGAGGCAAAAATGAAGAGGATTGTGACTCAAGGTTAATCTAGACAAAAGCTTCAAGAGCCTATCTTGTCCAGTAAGACAGGGGGAGGTGGTGTGTGCCTGCCATCCCAGCTGTACAGGAGCTGTAAATAAAAGGAATTGCAGTCTGAACTGCCTGTCGCAAAAGAAGGAAGGCAGGAAGAGGGTGTGGCTCAAGTACTAGAGGGCTTGCACAGCAGTTCCAAAGCCTTGAATTCAAACTTCAATACCACGCACAGAAGAAGAGGAAGGAGGAGGAGGCGGAGGAGGAGGACCAGGAGGGGAAGGAGGAGGAGGAGGAGGAGGAGGAGGAGGAGGAGGAGGAGGAGGAGGAGGAGGAGAAAACTGTAATAAAATAATTAATGTGGGGCTGGGTGTGCAGTTTGGTGGTAGAGCACTTTCCTAACACGCATGAGGCCATCTTTCGTATAGTAGTAGGAACCCATCATCATCATCATCACAGCAATGGGTGCTTCAGAGTGTGGGTGCAAGAGCACCATGAGGAGAAAGTGGGGAACCTAGAAACATGGCCATTAAGTTGGATGCCTTTTTCATGCTGGGGCATCTAGCTAGTGAGCAGCTCTTCACTAAATACTCAGGAAGCAGAGCCCAGGCCACTCTGGGGTTCCTGGGAATTACAGTCCTGGAAAACGTGACACAGACAGCTTCACAGACAGCCAAAAAGTAGGGAGCATTCAGAAATAGAGTGTTAGGTTCTAGCTTCAGACCAAAAACATGCCAGGTGTTTTCCTGCATGACACCTGGCGGGCCTGCAGCATCTTTAATTCAGTTAATGCCACAGCCGGCCCCGGGAGGATCCAGGGCGCCCCCTAAAGGGCTCAGAATGGCTCCTCCAGAGTTCTGAGGGCTGCCACAGAAGGCTAGCCAGAGCAAAGTGGGGTGAGGTCGCTCCTGCTAAAAGCGCAGTGCTGGAAACCACAGTCAGTTTTAGCTCAGGCCTTAAGTTGGCCAGGGAACATGAAGGTGAGTCTGAGCCAGATAACAGAGAGCTGTCAAGTAGGAAGTTCTGTTTTGACCTGGTGGAAGCTAAGGAGCCACTAAAAGTTCTTGAGCAAAGGAATAAGGAGCCCTGGTATGTCTTCCTGCAGTCTCCTAATCTGCCCTTTGCAGGGTTTTCTCTAGTCCCCAAACTAGGGTCTGCTTAGCATCTTACCCCTAAGCAGGCCTCTTCCTGGGGTTGAGGCTGTCCCTCCTAGCCTCCTGAAATAGTTTTCAAGCCATAATTAATTGTACAGTAACAAGAATCTAATTGCTTTCCCCTGCCCGCACCCCAGAGATGATGGGCTGTACCTGGGGAAAAAAAAGGTATGCTCAGAAAAAAAATAAGTTAATTAACACCCTGAACAAAAAGGCTGCTAATTGCATTGTTTCCGGGACTTGGAAAGATTATTTTCAGGAATGGAACTTCTTGTCTTGGCTTGAGCTCCTTAGCAAAACACACACACACACACACACACACACACACACACACACACACACACACACACACACAACTGTAGTTCTTAGGGTGGTGTTGTTTTTCCCCAAAAGAGAAATCTAATACCAGCCAGAAATCTAACACTGCAGAATAAAGCACCAACTCTTTCTAAGAAAACCAAAGACCCAGGAATCTTCTTGTACCCCTGATACAGAGAGGACAGATTAAGACCACAGAACACAATGATTTGGGGGGCTGTCAGCTTGGACTCTGTCCTTCAGTGCTCACTTCAGTCTGAGTCTGACAAAGCGATCCAGAAAGTCGGGGTTGCACTGGGACAAATTGCTCCCAAAGTTCTGGCTCCTCAGGAAAGAGGAAGTATGTAGGGAGACAACAGGCTCTGAGTTCCAGCAGGAAGTCCAGAAAGCCCCCTGGAGTCCATCTTACTTTGCCTGGAGCTGCGGTGCCACACTCTAGAGCCTGTCACTAGGGAGCCCAGCAAGCTCCAAGGGCAGATGGGAGAGGTCTGGGGACCTGAGCAGCCGGCCCCAGCCTGGCCTCCTGGGGACACTAAGATTCTCCTTGCCAGCCTACAGCAGGTCCCTGGAGAGCAGCAGCATCCAATTGTCCTTCATGCCTGCAGTCTAGACTCAAAAATCACCGAGCCCAGGCCAGGAGTTTGGCTGAGTGGTTAAAGTGCTTGCCTAGCATGCATGAAGACCGGGGTTCCATTCCTCGGTACCACATACAGAAAAAAGCCGGAAGTGGTGCTGAGGCTCAAGTGGTAGAGCTCTAGCCTTGAGAAAGTCCAAGGACAGTGCTCAGGCCCTGAGCTCAAGCCCAGGACTGGCAAAAAAAGAAAAAAAGGAAAACAAAATCACCGAGCCCTGTTGTCCTAGCTACTTGGGAGACTGAGATCTGACCATGTGAATCTCCCCACCCCTATCACAGTCCTGCTCTGTGAGAAGCAGATGACATAGAAGAGCTGTTTGACAGCTGGGGGCCGGTGGCTCACACTTATAGTCTAGCTCCTTAGGAGACTGGGATCTGAGGATCCTGGTTCAAAACCCACCCCAGGAAAGTGCATGAGATTCTTATCTCCAATCAGCTATTCAAAAAAGGCTAGGCGGGGTTCTGTGGCTCAAAGTGGTAGAATTTTGTCCCTTGAGCAAAAGGAGGTCAGTGACAGTGCCCAGGCCCGAGAGAAAGAAAGAAAGAAAGAAAGAAAGAAAGAAAGAAAGAAAGAAAGAAAGAAAGAAAGAAAGAAAGAAAGAAAGAAAGAAAGAGAGAGAGAAAGTAAGAAAGAGAGAGAGAGAGAGAGAGAGAGAGAGAGAGAGAGAGAGAGAGAGAGAGAGAGGGAGGGAGGGAGGGAGGGAGGGAGGGAGGGAGGAAGGAAGGAAGGAAGGAAGGAAGGAAGGAAGGAAGGAAGGAAGGAAGAAAAAGGGAGGGAGGGAGGGAGGGAGGGAGGCATCAGAACGAGACCCCAAGCTATCAAGGGGTGACACCATGCCTCTGGGATTCCCTACGGAATAAGGAGCCAATCTTCCCCCTGTCTGGCTCAGGCTACTGGCAATTTCCCAGAGTCGGCAAGATCCTGACCCTGAAGTCCCCAGCTCTTCCCCACTCCTCCCTCAAGCACCCCACATGGCTTCCTGTTCGGAGTGACCTAGAAGCTTCTAGGCCCAGGCCCTGGCTTGACCGCCTGGGTCAGGGCAGCCCTGCCTGAAACAGCTCCCCGCTCTGCTTCCCCTTAGCTGGGAGGTTCACACGGGGCCAGGCAGAGCACATCTACAGAAAGTGATCCAGGGCTGCAAGTCCCAGCTGCTGCGGGCCCATGGCCAAGGCACAGAGACGAGACCCAAGGAGGCCAGCCTTGGCTCTGCGGAGGGGCCCCCAGCTCTCCAGGGGTGAACGGGAAGTCCCGGGAGTCTCCTGTGAAAGCCAGTCCTGCAGGAGCAGCCAGGACAAGGCTGAGGAGTGAATGGGGATCAAAGGCTGGAATGGGACCTGGAGACAGACACGGCTGTGGCTGCTGGCTTCAGGCTCCTCTACCGGCCCAGAGCTGAGAAACTGTGCCTTCCATGAACTGGTGGGGGCGGGGGGAGGGAAGAGAGGCGGGCAGGAGCAGCCAGCTGGGCACGCTGGTGTGTGTACTCCCTGGAATAGTGTGGACTGCACGGAGCCGAGGTGCACAAGCTCCTCATCTCCTCGGGAACTGTGAAGATGGAGAATTCCAGGGGGCCAAGCCAGGGTCTTGCAGAGCCTCCTAAGGCAGGGTCTTCCCTGCCTTCTCAAGTCAGCTTTCTGAAGAGGTCCTATAAGGTTCCTACAACACAGAGGCAGCCCTGGGGTTCTGGGATAAGTCACCTGGTCAAAAAGCCAGCAGGTGGCCACGCCAGACTCAAACCCAGTTCTGTCTGCATTCCCCGGGGGTGACATTCAGATGACTTAGCCACCAGCACTACACTGTGCTCATGCAGAACAGAACCATCCAGGCTAGTAAGCAGCGGAGCCCCCGCATGGCTGCACCTCCAAACCCCCACACAAACCACAGTGCCACCCTCTCCAACATGCCAACCACAAGCCAGCCAGCCTGGCTTTGGCGGGGAGGAACTCAAACTCCAACAAGCCCGAGAGCCCATTTTCCTCTTCATTCAACCCACCACTGAGGGACATGGCAGAATCCCCTCCATATCCAGCATGCTCAGCATTCTCACCTTTCAGACAAGAAAGGCTAGGTCTAGAGAGGGCAGCTGAGTGGCCCCAGGTCACACAGCACACTGAAGAATCAGTACCTGCTGTGATGAGGTAGGATTCCAGCTCCTGGCACCTGCTGGTGGGGTAGGAAAGCAATCTGGTAATACGCAAAATGATGACCCTTGCCACCTGCTGAACCCAGTGACCTGGCAATTTTCCTGTTGGAAATAAGCCCTTGGGAAATTATACAAAGGGATAGGGTGTGGGGCAGTGATAGGGAGGCAAGGGGGGGGGGGAGTAATTTGACAAAGATGTTCATGGCAGCATGATTTGTAAGATTGGAAATCTGGCGACCACCCAAACATCTAACAATGGAAGTAAGCAATCATGGTGGTCATATTAATGTGTGATGGTTATTAAAAATGACAGCTCTGCAGACTAAATGGTACAATAGAAACATCAGTGTAACATGCTGTTAAGTGGGGGGGGAAGAAAACATCTTCACATATTGGTTACAACCAAGCAAAACTACGTGTGTGTGTGTGTGTGTGTGCGTGCGTGCATGTGCGCGCGCGCTCACAAAAGCTAGCCAAGAGAGGGAAGAAAATGGCTTATTGTCCAATTAAGCTTTTCTTTCTCCCACTGAAAGTTGTTTGGTATCAAAAAAAAAAGAAAGAAAGAAAGAAAGACAGAGGGGGGGAGGGATGGGAGGAAGGGAGGGAGGGAGGGAGGGAGGGAGGGAGGAAGGGAGGGAGGGAGGGAGGGAGGGAGGAAGGGAGGGAGGGAGGGAGGGAGGGAGGGAGGGAGGAAGGAAGGAAGGAAGGAAGGAAGAAAGGAAGAAAGACAGAAAGAAAGAAAGAAAGAAAGAAAGAAAGAAAGAAAGAAAGAAAGAAAGAAGAAAGAAAGAAAGAAAGAAAGAAAGAAAGAAAGAAAGAAAGTAAAGGGAATCATAGATTTTTTTTAATGTATCCAACAGCAATGGAGGAGAATTAACAATCAGAGAACAGTATCACGTTCAAACCCAGTGAGCAGAGCCTTAAATCCCCCTTGGCTCTCCAGGGTGTTGGTAGAGGTCAGTGTCTCCTTTCTTCAAATTAGCTTTTTCTGGAAGGACATTCTGGAGCTGCTTTGCTTGCATGTGGTGTGAGGAAGTTCCACCACATGTCTAGCCAGCTCCTTGAGACCTTACAGGAATGGGAAAAGGCTCTGTGGTAGCATCTTGGCCATGGGCCTAGCATGAAGGTTGGGAAAACACAGAGAAAGTTGTGGGGGAGGGACCCCAGAGAGAGAAGGAGAAAAGGAGGTGATGGTTCCAGACCCCCAGAAGAATGTTCTTTAATTCTTCTGAGCAGCAAAGGCTAATAGAGTCAGCAAAGCTAATGCCAATCAAGCCTAGCCAGTCTGACTTGGGGGTCAGGGGTGGGGAAGCCTACGCGCTCCACCTCCACGCAGGTGACTATCATCTCATACACTTGCAGGAACATGAGCACATCCACTCCTGCGTGAGGCCACTCAGACGGCTGAGATCAGAAGTTCAAAGCTAGCCCCCCGCAGGACAGTCCATGAGACTCTTATCTCCCTCTAACCACCAAAAAACAGGAAGTGGTAGAGTGCCAGCTTTGGTAAGAGAACTCAGGGACAGTGCGTAGGCCCTGAGTTCAAGCCCCATTTCTGACTGGGGGATGGGGGCGGGAGGGAGGGAAGGGAAGAGGTTCCCCAGCTATGCTTTCCCCATGTGATCTCCCCCATTTCCTTCCAACAGAATGCAGTGACCAGGCTCCTGAGTAGCTGGGATTACAGGCTTGAGCAGCCAGCGCCCAGGATCAGCCATGCTCCCGGAGCCCTCCTCCACCGCCCCACAACCCCTTCATGAGCACATCGCTTACCTTCAAGTCTTCCTACTGTCCCCGTTGGTAAAGAGCAGAGAGTCCTCACAGGGTCCTGGGCTGTCACTCTGTCCTCCTTGTGGCCCTCTGGGCCCATTTCCTGGCACGTACCCCTTCAGCACTGGGCAGACCACCCTTCTCCCCCACACTCCAATCCCAGTCCACTCGCAGCCATTAATAACAGCAGCACCATCAAGTGCTTCGTTACTCAGCAATTTGCAATCATTAATTAGTGGAAATTGCAGATTGGGGCCATGAAAGAGGAGGGTGAGATTTAACTCATTTGGAAATCAAGTGACTGGAGTGATGGAGGGGGATGGCTGTCTAGCCCAGAGCAAGAGCTGCTCCATTCTTGCTGGATCAGCCCCCGGCCTGGGGCTCAGATTCCCTATGAGTGAAACAGGATAGCAGATACCTGAAGACACCCCTCTTTGAGTGTAGCGGGGGACCTCTTGAAATATCGATGTGAAGGACAGAGGCAGACATGAGGCCACATTCCAAATTGATCCTTGTCCCAAGGCTCTACTGTCCTTTGAGCTCCTGCAGCCACCTGGCTGCCCCTTACTAACCGTAATACAAAATGGATCATAGACCTCAATGTAAGACCTGAAATGACCACAGAAGGAGTAGGAACAACGCATTTGTTGGCATAGGCAGGCACCTCCTGAACAGAGTTCTAATGACACAACAAATAGAAGCGAGGGAATTGACAAATAGGAATGTATCAAGCTGAAAAGCTTCTGTACAGCCAAGGATATAGTCACTAAGCTAAAAAGACAGCCTAAAGAATGGAAGGAGATTTTCACCAGCTATGCATGCAAGTGCCTAATGACCAAAATATACGGGGAGCTTTTAAAACTACACCCCAATGAATCAATAATCCAAGTAATAAATGGTAAGGGAGCTAAACAAGACACTTCTTGGAGAAGTGCATATGACCAATAATGTGTGAATAAAAGCTTAACAACCCCAGGTGGAAAGGAAATGCAAACCCAAATAATAGCAAGTTTCCATCTTACTCTAGTTAGAATGGCCATTATCAAGAAGACACACAATTGGACCAGGAGTGTGGCCTAGTGGTAAAGTCCTTACCTAGCATGCACAAAGCCCTGGGTTCAATTCCTTGGTACCACATACACAGAAAAGGCTGAAAAGTGGTGCTATGGCTCAAGTAATAGAGTACTAGCTCAGGAAAGTGCATGAGATTCTTATCTCCAGTCAACTATTCAGAAAAGGCTAGATAGAAGTGGTTCTGTGGCTCAAAGTGGTAGAACTTTGTCCCTTGAACAAAAAGAGGTCAGTGACTGTGCCCAGGCTCTGAGTTCAAGCCCCAGGACTGGCCAAAAAAAAAGACAAACAATAAGTAATGTAGGGGTCCAGGGCCCTAAAACACTGCTGGTGCTAATGTAAAGTAGTGTAAACACTGTGGAAGACAGTACGAAACTACAAGTAGAGCTGTGATCCAGAGATACCAGTCTGGGTATCCTAACACGTCACGATGCAACGAAAGCCCTTGCACATCTATGTTTACTGCAGCACTCACTATTCCTAACAGCCAGCTCTACTGCCCTGCAACTGACAATGGACCATATATTATATGTGCGATGTAATCATTGTATAATAGCATACGTATGTTATAATGCATATTGGTAATAGATACTATATGATGTGCAAACTAAAAAAGATGTATTGAACACATAAATGGCCATGTTAAGTTGAAAAATAAGAGAGGTGAGGCGTGCACCAGTGAGTACACCAGTGGGTCCTAGCTGTTCAGGAGACTGAGATATGAAGATTGCAGTTGCAGGCAGGAAAGTCGGTGAGACTCTCATCTCAAATAAACTACTCAGAAAAGGCCAGAAGTGGCACTGTGGCTCAAGTGATAGGGTGCCAGTCTTGAGCAGGGTCAAGGGTCAGCATTTTAGAGTCAGTGTCTAGGCACTGACTTCAAGTTCCAGGACCGGTAAAAAAGAAAAAGAGAGGGGTGAATATTGTATCTATAATACATATACACATCTAATATTATATATAGTATATGTACATGTATAATGGGATTTGAACCATCCATCAGGAAAAATAAAATGATGTCATCTGCATGGAAATGAATGGACTTATTGAGCAAAGTAAGTCAGGCTGGGAAAGACAAAATTCATATTTTTTCTCATATGTGGATGCTATACCTAAAATATGATCATATTTAAACACATGCATAGATCCAGTGCAACTGAAGTATGATATACACGGGGGTGAGGGTCCCTGGTATAACCCCTTTTGAGCGACTAATAGACAGCTTAACAAAATGAATACCAGGAAGCTGGAACACGTCTTGACTGAAGCAGATATGGGTAAGAGGCTGAAGGTGAATGGAGAAGGAATGGAGATCCCTGGGCCATTTGTAAAAACACATCTGCCCCTCCTATCTCGATGCTTCCAGTGGGCTCAGGGACAGCACTCACTGCCTTTCCACCCAGGCCCACTGGGGGCTGAGGAGGAGATAGAGGTGGCAGAGGGAGCTCATGAGAAAGCCCTCCACAAAACCTAGCCCAGGTGCCCAGCTCCCAGCACAATGTGGATCTGAAGAATGGTCCCAAGCATGGTAGCTGGACTATTTAACACTGTAAACATTGCTCTTTACTGCGGCCATTAGGTCTATAACAGCGGCCCATCCATCCTCACAGTGGCCCGGAGACACCAAATGCTGACAGTGCAATTAGGCAGAGAAGAGAGGCTGTAAATTGTTAGGCAGCTATCGTCCTCACCTGCTCTTCTTTGCAACCAGCAGTGTTCTCAGGTCCTGGGACCTCACGTCTGTGCACCCCGCCATTGTGTCCTGGACACAAATTTGTCTGTTGGAGCCACAGGAAACTGTAAAGTTCTTTGAAGGGCTCCCCTCTTTAGGTCTATCTATGTCAGAAACTTCTGGTGTGTTTTCTGGGGTGCCTCCTTAAAGGTTCCTGACCACTGCCAGTCTGTATTGCATGGCCATGAGACTGTATGCCCTGCCCCAGCCCAGACTTTGAGCTCCCCAAGGCTGGCGCTGTGCTCACTGGGCAAAAAGGAGACTGCATCTCCCAATTCATAATGACAGACTTTCACTGACACATTAGGCAAATTGCATTCTTCATAGACCCCATTATCCATCTATCAAATGAAGGGAGAACACATTAGAAGTTACAAATGGGGGACCCACTGGCCCCATCGTTGTGCCTTGCATGACTCAAAAGAGAAAAGAACATCATATTGTTCAATTCTTTGAGGATATTCACGCTACTGGCAACTCACCTAAAATTCCCAAATTTCCAGCTGCTCAGGAATCAGAGACAGGAAGACTGGGATTTAAGGCCAGCCCAGGCAAAGCATTAGTAAGAGCTTGGCTCAAAGAACCAAGGCAAGCATGGGTGGTTTATGTCTGTAATCCTGGCTATGTGGGAGGTGGAGGTAGGAAGATTATCAAGCAAGGCTGACCCAAGCAGAAGTGTAAGACTTCATCCAGAAAACAAACTAAAAGGCTGACTGAGGGTGTGGCTCAAAGAGTAAAGCACTTGTCTGACAAGCACGTGATCCTAAATTCAAATCCTGGTGGCACCAAAAATAAATAAATAAATAAAAATGGAACCCAAGCTTCTAGTACCTGTTTGAAAATGAGAAGAAATGACACCAGGAGGCCCAAAGTCTCCAGGCAGCAAGTGTTCAGTGCTGCATGGCTGCTTTATGTAGTGGTAGATGCTCCAGCCTGCCTAAGGCTCTCTGCCCCCCAACCAGTCTCCCACAAAACCAGGCCAGAGGCTTCCAGAAGCCCGGTTCTCAGGACTCTATAAGTGAATGAACAAACAAAAGATGGAGGAGATAACTGCCTCCTGTGTGCAAACCCGGTGCTTATGAAGGGAAAAACAAAATCGTAACATCCTTTATTTGTTCTGCCCCTGGCTCCCTCAGCAGTCAGTGAAGAGAGATGAGTCTGTGAAATATCCAGAATAAAGACAGGTGTCCCAATGACCCCAAATCAGAGGAGGAAAGGGGATCTGGGAATTCGTACAGAAAGAAAGGATTCGGTGACAATCACCCTCTCCCTTAGCCCAGGTCTTCTGGGGTTTAGCACATTTCAGGAGCAGCACCTTGGACAGCTCCACCCCACCCCTCCCCCCACCCAAGCTCCTCAGTCCTGAGCTGCCCCTGGCATTTCTGCTGCCTCCAGTCTGCCTTCCCAGGCACTTCCCATCCTCAGCACTGACCAGCCCCTTGGTCCTTGTCTCTGTTAAGGGGAGTAAGGGCTCCGTGTATACCCTGTAAACTTGCCCCCTGCCTGGCATTTCTGACTGTGACCCTGGCATGCACCCACCATCTAAATCACATCCGCATGGAGTCTCTTTCACTGCCCTCCCCTCACAGCATGGACCGTGGGTTGAATGATGTAGACATGGGTGTCATATTTTTGTTTGTTTCTTTAGCTGAATGTCTCCTTCTGATGTAGAACAGGAGCTTCAAGGGGCAGAGTTCAGACCCATATCATTACGAGTGTCTAACATCACCTCGGATTACACAGTTAATAAATATGGATAAATAAATCATTTGTTGATTCAGAGTTCTGCCCTAATCCACGGTCCCTTTCTACACTAGCTGCTAGGCTCATTGGGTGATTAAATCTCACACATACACACACACACACACACACAGCTGTAAACCTGATGTGGAGCTGAGTGTGGTAGTGCACTCTTGCAATCCCCACAGCGGGGAGGCTGAGCTGGTCAAGGTCAGCATGGGCTACAAAGCCTGAACTTGTCCCCCGCCCCTCCAAAAAAAATTTTTTTTAAAGTTGAATCTGGAGTATATAATCCATTTGCCTGGGTGAAAGAATCATAGTCAGAGCCCTAACTCCCCAAGTTTGTGGTCCATCCCAGTGTCTGTGGCCTCCTCCTCCTGGGGTACGGTTAGGTTAGGTTATGTTATCTGCCTTTAATGGCCAGGCACTCACCCCTTCCATTACCTCATCAGCCCTGCTCGGGCCTCTCCATTGCTGGCATTTAACCCCCCGGGGCTTCTGTTTGCTCTGACTTTCCCTCGCTGCTGTTTTCCAGAGAGTCTGCCTGGGCCTCCGCAGCTCTGAGTGTGACCAGGCAGGAAGATTGAATGTTGCTGCTTTGGTCTTTGTCTCTGCAAAGCAAAGCCTTCCCTGCTGGGAAACTCATCACGGCCCAGCACCAAGCTCAAGCTGAGTTCCACTTAGCTGTTTGCAAATGGCAGTGGAATGGGCTTGAGGCCCCGAGGAGGGGCAGAGGGGCTGGCTGGAGGACTGGCCGATGGGGTTGGTGATCCAGGCTGACGGGTTGACAGGGAGCAAGGAGGAGAGAGGTGCAGGTCTGCCCTGCCCACGGTCACACCCACCACTTAGGCCTATTTTCTAAGCCCAGATTTGGGCTCCCTTACAAAGCACATGTGAGCACCTTTTCACAAAACGACCCTGGGGTTCTCCTAACTTCCATGAGGAAGTTTACTCATCCTGGAAATGCAGTGCTGTTCACCTTGGTGGTGAGGTCAGCAGCATGCAACAAAAGTCCCCTCCCAGTAACTGGTGCCTAGCCTGGCCACAATTTCTCACCAAGTGTGTCTACTACCCCTACGTGATTCACCCAGGAAGTCCAGAGAGACCACCTGAGAGACCAAAATGGATTGAGCCCTAGTTCTGCCTCCCTGTACCCCATTTCTTGTACCTTCCTTCTTTGCTCATTCCAGACACTGGGCGGAAGGAACACTGAATTCTCTGAATTGCAGGCAAGGTAATTTATTCCACAGGCTGAGCTCTGAGTGCCTTCTCTTCTCCCCTGCTGCCCTCTTCCTCCCTCCCTCTCTCTCTCTCTCTCTCTCTCTCTCTCTCTCTCTCTCTCTCTCTCTCTCTCTCTCTCTCTCTCTCTCTCCCTCTCTCTCTCTTTCTCTCTTCCTCATTCTTGGTCACTCTCTCCTCCACCCTGAGAATGTGAAGACAAAATACCCACACATAAAATGAAAAGGATGGATGAGCGGAGAGGACAGAACTGAAGGAGACAAAATCCAGCCATTGTCTCAGCCTTTCTAATTGAATGATTCTCCTACCTGACTCTGCTTGCTGGTCAGATTGCATGTTCCCTCCTTTCTCTCTGACAGCCCTGGAAATCAACACACACACACACACACACACACACACACACACACACACACACACACACATACACACACACACACACACGCCTCACAAAACCCCTCTTTCTTTCTCCTGCATATTCTCTAAGCCACAGATTACTTTTTTTGTATATAAAATTCAATTTCTAGCCATTCTCATTATTTGCTTAATGTGGCTGTTGAGGAGGGGAGGTGGGGGCGGGGGGTGCTGGGCTTGGCACTTAGCAAACCTAGTTACCAAGGCCCCTCGCTGGGGTATATTAGAGTCTGATACAACCAGATAATGGACTCCTGTCCCCCATGCAGGGAGCCAGGAGCCAGCTACCACCTGCCGTGATTCAGTACAGTGGCTTCTAATGGGATGGCTAGACTTGCAGTCTTTACAGTGCAAGTGTCTCTTGCTGGGGTATGTGGTGGTGGTGGTGGTGGTGGTGGTGGTGGTAGGGTGAGGGAAACAGGGATTCACCCTAGAAGATGGTTGCTTACCAAACACTTACCAAGCCCCTTGTATACACCTAATACACTACACAACAGGTGCTGAGGGTGTGGCCAGATAAACAGGCCACCTGGTCAGGGGAGGATGAAACTCAAGATCTGAGGCTCCCAGGAGGAATCCAGTCTCGTGGTTCAGTTCTCCATCACACTACCGAATGGAACCTGAAAAGATGGATGAGCAGCTGGGTCCTGGTAACTCATGCCTGTAATCCTACCTAGTCAGGAGGCTGAGCTCTGAGGATCATGGTTCAAAGCCAGCCCGGGCATGAAAGTCCATGACACACTTATCTCCAATTAACCACCAGAAAACCGGACGTGACACTGTGGCTCAAAATGATGGCCTTGAGCTGAAGAACTCAGGAATACCATGCAGGCCCAGAGTTCAAGCCCCATGACCAACAACAACAACAACAAAGATTTCTGGGCAGATCAGTGACTTGGGAGATGGCAGGAAGCCAGAGCTGAGGGGATTGGGGCGGGGAGAGGGGATGAGAGGTGGCAGAGTTAGGGCAAGGAGGCAGCAAGGAAAGAAGGAACCCAAGAGTGGGTGATGCAGAGGGAGATGGCGGAGCTGGTTGCTATGGGAGCAAGCTGAGGCCCTCCAAAGGATGCCTTCACTAGAAAGGAGGCTGGAGCATTTGCTTCCCTTCTGCCTCTACGGTCCCTACTTCCTCCCAGAGATGTGTGTTTCCCTCCACTTCCCTCCCGCACAGGTGCAGGCTGAGCAGAGAAAGCCCTGAAGCCAGAAAGCAGAGAGTCCCTGCACAGGTTTAGGCCCGCCATGGCTGGGCAAGAGGCACCGACTGCAGACCCACTGAGGTAGCCTAGTGCAGAGGGGAGTGTGTGGAAGGACAAAGTGCCCCCGACAATCCACCTCTTAGAGCGCTTCAATCTAAATAATATTCACGTGTTTGCTGAATTCTCCCAGCATGCAACCCCCAGATGGGAAAGGGAATGGGTCACTGCACATTACCAACTGCCACAGCAGGGCCTGGGCCCAGACCTTCTCTTTCACCTCAGCCAGTATTTGGATGAGGCTGGGTTGTGTCCTCTGTCCCAAACAGACATTTACCCCCCCCCTCCCCAAAGGCTGCAATCCCTTGATTTCCTTGGCCTCGTGAGGCCATGGTAGCTGCATTGCCCATTTCACCAAGCTCATCAAGGATGCAAGCATCTCAGTGATTTCTCCTCAAGGCCCAAGGCTGGCTGCCCTAGCAGCAGGCAATCTCAGCGGCAATGTGTAAAAGTCATGGCCAACTAACCACATTGTATTTCCATCAGAAAACCAGGAAGATTGTCACCCATGATTGAGAAAGCAGTAGCCAAAGCAACTAGAAGTGGCTAAGTCTATAACTGACATCGCACGTGCCCAGAGGCCATGCCAGGAGGCAAAGAAGCAGCCACTGCCCAGAAGGCTAGTGAGAGGGGAGATGGAAGGAGCACATGGTGCAGGAAGAGAATCATGGCAACGGAGGTAAGATCTGGCCACACAGGATGTGGTAAGGCTGGATTAAGATTTGCCTGTATGGGCCAGGAGTTTGGCCTAGTGGTAGAGTGCTTACCTAGCATGCACAAAGACCCAGGTTTGATTCCTCGGTACCACATACATAGAAAGAAGCCGGAAGTGGTGCTGAGGCTCCAGTGGTAGAGCTCTAGCCTTGAGAAAGTCCAAGGACAGTGCTCAGGCCCTGAGCTCAAGCCCAGGACTGGGAAAAAAAAATTGCCTATGGATGCCTGGTGCCTGTAATCCTAACTATTCAGGAGGCTGAGATCTCGGGATCTCAGCTCAAAGCCAGCCCAGGCAAAAAAAGTCCCCATAAGACTTTCATCTCCAACTAACCACTCAAAAACTGGAAATGCCTCTGTAGCTTAAGTGGTATAGCCTTGAGCACAAAGAGGCTCAGGGGCAGTGCCCAGGCACTGAGTTCAAATCCCACAACCACCACCAACAACAACAAAAGCAAAAAGTATATGTCAACTGGACATTAATGACTCAATTCTATAATCCTAGTTGCTCAGAGATCTAAGGATTGAGGTATGAATACAACCTGAGCAGGAAAGTCCATGAGACTCTTATCTCCAAGAAACCAGCAAAAACCTTTAGTGGAGCTATAGCTTAAGTGGTAGAGTGCTAGCCTTGAACTGAAGAGCTCAAGGACAGCATCCAGCTCAAGATCTGAGTTCAAGCCTAGCACAAAAGAAAAAGAAAAAGAAAGAAAAGAAAAAAAAAAGAAAGATATAGATAGATGGAAAAGTCAAGCTGGGCATTTGAGAGAAGAGTGAAAGAATTCTGGAATGTTAAAGACTAACAAGTTTCTTCCTGGGCACATTGCACCAGATGGGATTTCCCAGACTCCCTTGCAGCTAGGGCAGCCACAAGGCTGAGTTCTAGCCACAGGAGTGGAAGGAAGAGTGACAGATGAGACCTAGAAAGTGACCTGGGCAACCCTCACCTCACATCTTCCCTCATAGCTCCTGATTGATGAGAGAAGATAAAAGCCTGAGGTGGAAGGAACCTGAGGTGTAAAAGTCCTACCTAGGAGGTTGCATCCTGAGTAGCTGTGCGACAGTTAGGGCTGTGAGAAGTCCACTTGTGTTACAGGGGTAAGGCTGCTGGGACTTGGAGGTGGGTGGCTCACCTGTTCCATCTGACAGATCACCTGACCCACTGTGGGGAAAGAAGCAGCTCGGCAGATGCGTTAAACATTGTCCTTGCGCACCACCATGGTGGCCTGTGTGACACCACAGAGAAGTTTAGGATCACCGTTTAGGCACAAATGACACAAAGTAGAAAGGCCTGGACTAAGTCAGCAAGAGGAACGGGAGACTTTACAGGACAAGGTTCTGCCACCAGGTTAGCAAGATTGGGAAAGATGCCGCAGAAGCAACTTGACCTCAGCCTGCACTTGACCTTGGCTAGCACTTGACCTCAGCCTGCACTTCACCTCCGCTAGCACTTGACCTCAGCCTGCACTTCACCTCCGCTAGCACTTGACCTCAGCCTGCACTTCACCTCCGCTAGCACTTGACCTCAGCCTGCACTTCACCTCCGCTAGCACTTGACCTCAGCCTGCACTTCACCTCCGCTAGCACTTGACCTCAGCCTGCACTTGACCTTGGCTAGCACTTGACCTCAGCCTGCACTTCACCTCCGCTAGCACTTGACCTCAGCCTGCACTTGACCTCGGCTAGCACTTGACCTCAGCCTGCACTTCACCTCCGCTAGCACTTGACCTCAGCCTGCACTTGACCTCGGCTAGCACTTGACCTCAGCCTGCACTTCACCTCCGCTAGCACTTGACCTCAGCCTGCACTTCACCTCCGCTAGCACTTGACCTCAGCGAGCACTGACTTCAAGCACACCTTCTGAAAGTATCTCTGAAACCTTCCCTTTGGTGATGGTAGGATCTGTTGTGCCCCAACCACTAAGTTGCCTCTTCCTTCATCCTAGCCTCTTCCAGGACTTGACTCTGCAAACATGGAGCTCTCAATAAAAGAACCCCATTTTCCCTTCAGAACTGCCCTGACCCTTTCTGACCACAGCAGCCACAAGGGCACCAGAATCAAACACGACTATCCTACTCCTTGTTCGTGGAGGACAAGACAACTAGGGAAAGCTGCACTGAGCTCTCCACGCTTGTGCTCCAGAGCAGGAAAAGGAGGGGAGGCTATGAGTGGAAAAAGAGGAGACAATTGGAAAAGGAGAAGAGAGGGCCTGGCTGTTCCCAGGTGTCCAGCCGAAGCATTAATCTCTCAGCAATGTCCAAGGATGATGGCTCTGCAGGGAGCCTGACCACAGATTCTCAGGAAAGAGACTCGCTCTTCTCCGTGGGCTTTTGGATGGGAGGTTCTAGACTGTGTTTCATGAACATGCAACCCTGCACACACCTGGGGTCACACACATGTGCACATACAGATGCATGCACACACCTCCACATTACACAGGCACCTTGTACACACGGGCACATGTACCCTTCATATGCATGCACACAGCTTCACACATGAGCATGCACTCATGCCACACACACTGTGTGCACAGGTACACACTCTCCTCATGTGTGCATACCCTGAGTGCATATGCACACGCATGCCTGTACTTGTACCTTGAATACATGCCTTACATACATATGTACTCAATTCTTGCACACACCCTGTGCGCACCTCACACACATTCACATACTCCCTGTATTCACATAAGCACAACTGCACATGGGAATTGCCCCCTCACACCCACCCTGCATACGTGTATGCACTTACACTTTGCATGCACAGGCACACACCTTATGCATGCATACATGCACACATGTGTAACATTTGCCCATTGTACACATGCCATATGCATGCATGCAACACATGCCTGCACTCAGACCTTACACACATATTGCTTGTGCATGAATGCACACCCTACACAAACATCCCCACTTGTACCACACATGTACTACACACTATGCACATACATCATGCTTACTCCTTGCATGCACAGGCATCCTGTGCACACATGCACCCATGCACATGCACTCACGCAGATCTTCGCACTTCTGATCTGGCCTCCAGGGAGAGGCCTATTACCTCAAAGATGTCTCTTAGTTGAACTCTCCAAAGTGCCCTGGAATTTCTAGGAATCTAGGGGCTTGAGCTGGGAAAGTGGCAGGGAAGTCACAAAGAAAAAAGCATCCAGCATTTTCCTGACATTGAAACAGATTAAATTCTCTTGTCTCCTCCCCCGCCCACTTCCAGTTCACCCCCGAACCAGCCTCCGCATCCCCACATACACCACATTAGGGCCAAATTGAATTAGAATAATTAACTTTTGGTCACACTTTTAATTTGGTGCAGGAAATAAGAGAGCTAATGGAGATTAAACAAGGCTCTCACTCCAGAGACCAGCCTGGAAGCTGCGAAGGGAGGCCATGGCTCTGGGGAAGAGATTGAACAGCCGGGGAAAAGAGACTGGGACGGATGTGCAGTGTGTGAACAGGCCCTAGAGCTATGCATGAAGATGCAGACACTACACTCTATGCACTTGCCATATATGAAAACATGCCATGTGTCACCTTAACAAACATGCTGTGTGTGCAGGCACACACGTGTCTGAAGACTTGCACACAACCCTTTGCATGCAGAAGTCCTATGCTGGCAAAACCTGTGTGTATGTGTGTGTGTGTGTGTGTGTGTTTGCCTGGGGCTTGAACTCAGGGCCTAGACGGTGTCCTCTCATTTTTTTGGCTCAAGGTTAGTGCTCTAGCATTGGAGCCACACCTCTATTTTTGGCTTTTTGGTGGTTAATTGGAAATAAGAATCTGGAGGGATTTTCTGTCCAGGCTGGCTTTGAACCAAAATCCTCAGATCTCAGCCTTCTGAATAACAAAGATTACAGGCATGAGCCACTTGACTTTTATGGCATCCTTGCAGCTCTGACTTAAAAGAGTCCTTCATAAATATCCTTAAATATTTATGAAGATATTTAACTACCCAGTCCCCCTCCACTCGCCGTTTGAATCCCTCCTTGTACATTCCCCAAGACAGCCCACAGCCTCTCCCTCAGATGCTGAGCACTCTTGTGGAGCCTTCTCTTCTCTGGTTCGAGCGTTCCCACCTTCTTGGACTTCACATGGCAGCTTTGGCACAAAGGAGCTCAGGCCAAGAGAAGCCCCCTGGTGTTTATGAGAACACATGCCCAGTCCAGTCTCTCATCCAGGGTTCTGAACCCCAAGGCCCATGGAGGGCAAAGGTCCTCTGCCTCTTTAATACTCAGGACCCCCCGAGGCTGGAGCCTGTGACCCATCATTTGAGAACATCAATGCACTCCAAGACCTTCACTTTGCAGATGGGGAAATGGAGGCCAAGAGAGAGGAGAAGCCTCAGAATGAGTTCGTGCTGTGTTAGAACAGTGCCCTGTCTTCTATCTCTGGTGCAAACTATCAGCCCCTCCCAGCCTGTCACCTCCCCCTAAATGACCACACACCATATACACATACCACACATATACACATGCATATACACCACACACACATACACATCACACACATACACACATACTGGGCAGGAGCAGATAGGTCTGGGAGAGAACCAACCCTCTCTGAGTCTGACATTTCCTTTTATCCCATGTTTATTTCCAACCAGAGCCAAAAGACCAGCTGAAGCCCAAAGCTTTTGACTACTAACCCCAGGGCTGTTCCTGACCCTGCGGAAATGAGGGTCTCAGAGACCCTGGCTGCTCCGGAAGAAATTCCTATGGGCAGGCAAGACATAGACTGCAGTTGGGACCCACTGAGGAAGCTAAGGTAGGAGACTGAGCCAGGGAGGGAGGGAAGGTTTCCCATGTGAGAGATCCTGACAAGCAGGGGGACACACAGGAGATGAGTGGGGGGCGGGGGGAGCAGGCAGGGTCTCAGGCCCACTGAACGCACAACTGCTTCCCAGCTGGCTGGGCCACCCCCACCTGCAGGACTGGCTCACCCTGCCTGGCTCACCAGGGTCTCTGGGACTTTCATCAAACTCAGCCCCACGTGCCTGTGGCGGGAGATGAGGTGTGAAGGCCTGAGATGGCTCTGCTTGTCAGCAAAGGCAGGCTCCTCGTTGGTGACTAACAATCTCTCTCCTGTGCCACCCGCCTGCCTGGCTGCAGGAAGCCAGCCTCAAATGCAGTAGCCTTAGATGGCCGGACATGGAGACAGGTAATGCATGCAATCCATGCAGGGCTGACTATAGCGCCAATGAAATTGGGGCAAAATCAACATGCCTGAGAGCAGGCCATGGGGGAACTGGTTTTCACTAGCATTGACCTTCCTCGAGACACTCCTTCACATTCTGAGCCTGTGTGAGAGCAGGTAGCTCCATCAGCCAAAGCCTATGACCACTGAACACAGGAAAAATTTAAAAATAATCATAATAAACAACAAGGAATCCTAGCTACTCAGGAGGCTGAGGTCTGAAGATCATGGTTCAAAGCCAGCCTGGGCAGTAAAATCCATGAGACTTCTTTCTCTCATGAACTACCCACTCCTCTCACCACACACACACACACACACACACACACACACACACACACACACACAGCCAAAAGTGGAGCTTTGACTCAAGTGGGAGAGTGCTAGCCTTGAGCAAAAAGAAGCTCAGGGAAAGATCCCAGGCCCCAAGTTCAAGTCCCAGATTGGGAGAGAAAAATAAAACACACAAGAAGCTGAGCATGGTGGTATATGCTTGTAATCCCAGCACTTGGAAGGACACGGTTCAAGGTTAGCCTGGACTACATAGCAAGCCTCTGTCTCAAAAATAACAAGTGTGAAGATCCTCAGCTCTCAGCCTCCTGAATAATTAGCAGGCGTGAGCCACTGGTGCCCAGCTCATTGTGTGTGTGTGTGTGTGTGTGTGTGTGTGTGTGTGTGTGTGTGTGTGTGTGCACGCGTTTCCTCTAAAATGTAAACTCCTCAAGGCAGAAATTTCCTATCAGGTTTTGTACCTATTCCTCAATACCAAGAACAGTTGTTGCCTGGCACATAGTGAACATTTGAAAAATGAATGAGAGAGAGGGAAGATGAGAGTCGGGGAGACAGCCGCCTCTCCCCATGCCTGGCTGCTTCTCAATGTCTTGTTTCCTGGAAAGGCAGAATGGGATCGGAGCTAGGATGGCATCTGGACAAGAGGCACCAGCTAGGTCTGAGTGCTTGCCATGGCAAAACTAAGTATAGGGAGCATTCTGACTCAGAATTGAGGGGATCCAAGTGAAAGCTGGGCCAGCGCCCCCGTCCGAGGTTCTCTTGAGCACACCTAGAATGTCTTCCTCATGGGCTCCTGGCTCCTGGGATCATGAAGAAGGGCTGGAGCTGGGGAGAAGCGGCTGGAGGGGACCCCCTCAACTGCTGGGTGGGACCCTGGGAACTGGTCCTGGTCAGGAACCCTCCCTGCCCAACACGACTGGGGGGTGAAAGCGTGCGGCATTCGTCCTTCCTCAGTGTGAAGGAAAATGCAACGTTAGACAGTTATTTCCCTTGTCTCTGAGCTCTCCTCCACCTAAGCCAATCATCCAGAGATTCTTTCCGAGAAAGCCACGCCCCTCCCCTTCTCTGGCTCCCGGCTCCAGCCTCTGTTCTGCAGAGGGAAAAGGCCTGGCTGGCAGCCCCTTTGCTGGCTGCAGATCCATCTGTGCACCTTGGTTGATCGCTTTAGTTTCTTGTCAGCTTCTAAGTCAACCATCCTGGATGTCTTATGTTCTTCTCCACCCCATCCCACCCCACTCCACCACCACAGGTCTTTTAGCCTCTCTCTCTCTCTTTCTCTCTCTCCCTCTCTCTTTCTCTCTCTCCCTCTCTCTCCCCCTCTCCCTCCTTCACCTAATTGCTTCTTGTCTCTGCACAGGGCTGTGAGGATTTATGTAACACTCGGACAGCAGAGCAGTAGCCAATTTGAAAGGCTGATGGCAGACTCGGGGACAGAAAGCTTCAGCCTTCAGGAAAATGAACTGTGACCCATCCCCCCACTCCCTCATCCCCACCCTCCTCCCCCAGCTCCTGAATCACACCTGCTTGGGAACAGGCCTTGCATGAGACCTCACCTCATTCTGGGCCTCCGTTTCCCCGATCTGGAAGATGGCTAGACACCACAGAATTCTAGGAGGTATGGAGTCCCTACTGTGGAAGACTGAGGAGACGCTGTGTCACTGGGGTCAGAGCGTCAGCAGCACTGGGGGGGGGGACACCACCCTCTCTGCGGGCCTTGCTCAGGGAGCTCCAGTCACTCTGCTGCCAGTCTCCAAGTTCCAGGCTTAGCTTTCCCTGAAGCCACAGAAGCAAAGAAACACAGCAGAGGAGTGGAGAGGAAGCTGGCACGTGGGCAGTTTTCCTTGTGTGTGTGTGTCCCCATGAAGTCATCTTGAGCCCAAGGATGGGTTGGGAAGGTGGGTTTGCCGGAAGTTACTTCAGTTTGTTGCTCTTTTCAGGGTACTTGAAGGCTTCATGTCTGAGAAGCAGAAAGACGCCATCCATTTCCATAGAGACAAGGGTCTCAGACCACCAGAGAGACATGAGGGCAGACTTAAAGGACTCCCATCCACCAAAGAACTGATGCAGACTTGAGTTCACCCTTGGAAGTGCCACTGTAAAGGCGGGGCATCCCCCTGGAAACCTTCTGAAAGGACACCAGCTGGTGAGGACACAGCTTGGGCCAAAGGACCTGCGGGGGGGCAATAGGTGTGCATCGTGTGATCACCCATGTACAGACGCAATTGTCATAGACTCGGGCACCTGTGTTTCTCCCTGGGAAGGCTCTGCAGCCCACCTGCAGCTAGACTAGCTGGCTCCCTTCCCCTCACCCACTTCAGCCCTATCTGCCTATCAGGGGGCTGAGGGGTAGCTGTGTCTACACAGACAGGCAGGAAGCCAGAGCAGACATGGTTATCTCCTCATCACTCCAGGCAGCCACCTTTGTGCCCTCTGCCTCTCAGGAAGCCAGTCAGGAAATTAACTGGGAGCTGAGAAGCCTGCAGATACCTGCCTGGAAATTCAAACCCCAGTGTGTGTGTGAGGAGGGAGAGGGAGGGTCAGGAGGAGGCTGGGTGAGATGGGAGGGGCTTCTGAAGATGCCAGGGCTATACAGAGGGGGAGGTGTGGTTGGGGACCATGGTGGACACAGCCAGCCAGTTCTGGGGAGCAGGCTCCAACAAAAAAGCAGCAGGCCCCACAACACTGCAAACGTTGCTAGGCACTGGTGGATCCCACCTGCAATCCTAGCTATTTAGGAGACTGAGGATCATGGTTCAAAGCCAGTTTGGGCCAAAAAAATCCATAAGACTCTTATCGCTCATAAACTACCCCCACACACACAAAACAGTAAAAGCCTCAGCTACTCGGTGATATCACTGATGACTTTGAACTTCTGCAGTCCCACGAGGATGCAAACAGAGGAGTGGGAAATAAAATGATGGTAGGTATAATAAACCTAGCTACATAGGAGACTGCGATCTGAGAATCATGGTTCAAAGCCAGAATGGGCAGGAAAGTCTTATCTCCAGTTAACCATCAAAAAGCTGGATATGGAGCTAACACTCAAGAGGTAAAGTCCTAGCCTTGAGCAAAAAGTGCTCAGAGACACCACTCAGGCCCCAAGTTCAAGCCCCAAGACTGTCATGCAAGCACACATGCACACACACACACACACACACACACACACACACACACACACACACCCCATAGGGATTCTCTTCCAGCCAGGAACTGAAGGCACTCCATTCTATCACCCAGGCCAGGGTGATAGAGTGAGAGGCACACAGGGTTCAAACCCACTCTTTGTCACGTACATGTTTTGTGACCTTGGCCTCCATGGTCTCATCAAAGAAATGGATATAATTAATAATCCTGAAGCCTCTGCACAGATGCCAGCTCGGTAAAGATGCATTTCTAGACCATGGTCTCATTTCAAGGGGTCCCTTGCTCTAGACAAACACTTAAGGAGCCAGGCTCTTCTGTTTAGACACCCCCAGGACCTTGGGGAGCCTCTCTGGACCAGGGTTTCTCTGCCTCAACACCAGCGACGTTGGCTGGATAATTCTCGGTTGAGGGGGCCAGGGCACTGCTCTGTGCACGATGAGATGTGTAGCCACCAAACAGCAGTAGCAATCCCACGAGTTATGTCAACGGCATTCCCATACCTCCCCAGGTGAGTAAAACCACCTTGCTGAGATCAGTCACCGTAGATACTCTACAGCTGGCCAAGAAGCAAAGAAAGAAGGAACCTGCGAGTCTCACATGGAGGTTTGAGGAACCAGCCTGGAAGCAGCAGGCATTGATCAACATCGGTCCATTCCCTGCTCCATGGCTGCACTGCAGGGGCTGCTGGAAAATGTAGTCCACTGTGTGTTCAGGGAGGAACAGGACCACAGACCACAGGGCCGGGGAGCAGACAGCCATGTCACTGCCCCCCAGCCTCTTAGGGTTTTCCAGCAACGATCTGTACCAACAGCCAGTGTCCTAGGCTGGTTTGTGCAGCTCTATATCCTTTCTAGGCACTTGGGTGTGCGATCTCCTGGATTCCCAGTCTCCATGAGGAAGCTGGGGTGGAGGACACCTCTGCCTCTGTGCTCGAACCTGCTGCAGATCAGTGTCCTGCCCCAACCCCCTCACTCATGTCTTCACCTGCCACCTGGTCATCCAGCACGACACAGATCCAGAAAACAGAGCAAGTAGTGTGAACCACAATGAAAAGCTCTGGAACCGGATGGATGCTTGCGAGAGGAGTCAGAGGGCTCAGCATGGAGCTCTTTCTCTGTGGGCCTCCCTCCTGGTCCCCAGATGCCATCTTCTCCCCTCGTTCCCCTCCTCCACAATGTTGCCAGAAAGATTGCTCTGGCACCTAAGCTAACCATGTCGCTGCTTGAACTCTCCAAAGCTCAAGGAGACCCTCAGGACCATGTTAAGGCTTCTCAGCAGGGCCCATGAGACAGTGGTGTGGCTCTGTTATGTCAACAACCAGTCCTCCAAATTACTCCTCCTTGCTTTGCATGCTGCAATAGCCTCAACACCTTGGGGTTTTCCCAGACACGTTACTGTTTCAACACTTCCATGACTTGACTCAAGCTATTTGCTCTGCCTGAACTGGATTCCTCTTAAGGGACACGTAGCAAAGGGTGATGTTGCCCCAAAAGAACTGTACTCTTAAGCCTAGCCCTGATGGCTCACGCCTGTCATCCGAGCTACTGAGGAGGCTAAGATCTGAGAACCACAGTTCAAAGCCAGCCTGGGCATGAACGTCTGTGACACTCTTATCTCCAATCCACCACTAAAACACCAGAAGTGGCACTGTGGCTCAAAGTGGTAGAGCGCTTGCCTTGAGCTGAAGAGCTCAGGGACAGTGCCTAGGCCCAGAGTTCAAGCCCCATAACTAAAAACAACAACAAAAAAAAAGAATTGTACTCTTTACCTGATTTATGTAACTGTCACCCCTCTGCACATCAGAATTCTTTTCTTTATTTTCATTTTTTGCCAGTCCTGGGCCTTGAACTCAGGGCCTGGGCACTGTCCTTATAATTTCTCAAGGCTAGCGCTCTACCACTTGAGCCACAGCACCATTTCTGGCTTTTTTTTCTATGCATGTGTTACCAAGGAATCGAACCTGGGTCTTCCTGCATGCTAGGCAAGCACTCTACCACTAGGCCAAACTCCCAGCCCAATAAAAATTATTTTTAAGGGCGATACATAGCAACCTCCTTAACACCATCAGCATTAATTGCAATCATACATAACATTATTTCCACCCCACTAATTAGAACAATGCTTAACATTGAAGTATGTATTATTTTTCATAATACTTAATATTTATTAAGAACTATACAAAAATATGTTAGGCATTCTTGTAGACAAGCCATTACGTGTGTGTGTGTGTGTGTGTGTGTGTGTGTGTGTGTGTGTGTGTGTGTGTGTGATTTCATTTCAAGACAGGACCTCACTATGTAGCCCAGGCTGATATCAAACTCACCATCCTCCCGCCTCTGTGTCTTGTGTGCTTGCCACCACTTAGGCTACGTGTTTTTCTTTAAATTAGTTCTCCAGACTTAATGGCAATTATTCTTTTTATGTGATTCCATGCTTTGTCCAAATAAAAGGAAGGAAACTATCCAGAAAAGAGAAAACGAAGCGTGCACACAGCATCTTGCAGGCGATGCTCTAGAATGGTCAGGTAGCTGCTCCCATGCTCCTAGCTACTTCTAGGCCCCACCCAGGCACAACACACAGAGCTACTCAGCTTTACATTTGAATTTAGTGGCCTATCTGGAACTAGGGGCCAGGAACTCCAAGACAGGAGATCCAGAGAGATACACCTGGGACTCTGCAGAGGGAAGAGAGGAAGATCTTAGGGAGATGGGGTGTGTGCAGAGCAGTCCCTCCCCACACACACCCAGTAGGGGAAGCCTCCCTCCCCTCCCACCCCTAGCTGCTTCCTGCTCCAAGAGAGCTGTCAGGGCCCTGTGAGAATGGGGTCTTTACCAGATTCATGTCCCCTCCTGTCCCACCTGGTGGTCAAAGGAAGCCCATTCAATCCCACCAAGCTGCTGTTTTCACAGGGCAGTGGCTCTCTTCAAAGGCAAGGTGGATGGGCCTTGGCTTTGTGTGGAGGTAAGTCAGATGGGCCCAGGGGCCTGGCCAGCAGAAGTAAAAGATGATTTCAGTAGCTGATGATCCAGTAGCTGACTTTCTCTGGCATCTTTCCAGATCCCAGCCACTCTTGCATGTGCTGCGCCCCTCGGTGAATGTGAATGCTCCCTCTGGTGAACACGCCTGCTTCTTCCCGTGATTCAGATGAGGAAACAGCTGCAAAAGGCCTCATGAGTTGGGTACCCATGGTAAGTAATCCCACTGAGGAAGCTCAGATCTGAGGACTGTGGTTCAAAGCCAGCCCACAGCCAGCAGGAAAATCCATGAAACTCTTATCTCCAGCTAGGCACCAAAAAAAAAAACAAAAAAAGCTGGAAGTACAGCTGTGACTCAAATGGTAGAGCTCTAGCCTTGAGCAAAAGAAGCTCAAAGACAGTAACCAGGCCCTGAGTTCAAGCCCCAAGGCCTGGACAATGAATTTTAGAAAGCCTTCAATGACTCGGCTCACAGGCAGTGATGGAGGTGGCAGGACCTACACTCAAGGGACCTCAGATGGCCAGGGGCTGGTGCTCCCGCCCCACAGAGCAGAGCTGGGACACACAGAACCCAGAAACCCCAGCACCCCTCTTCCTGCCACTGGCAGTGGCCTAGCCCCTGCTGTATGAGGCCAGTGAAGGGCGGAGGTGCCTCTCCAGCCTGGCATGTCCTTTTGTCCTCTTGTTTGCATAAAGGAGGGATCTGAGGGTTATTTACTGCCAAGATTTCATCTGGATATTCTCCTCTTTACCGTACATCCTTTAAAGGTGAAATAAAAATATCTAAAGGGGGAAAAAGGGCTTTTTATTTGACATCGTAAAAGCTATTGGCAGACATTCTCCTAGAAGGGGAAAACCATGCATAAAATTCTGCAGTGACATTGTTCTGGGCAAATCTCCTTTCCCAGCCAGCCTGAGAGCACAGAGTGGTAACTGAAGTGGGTGGGGAGGGAGGGGTGCTAAGGGCTCAAGAAGAGCTCTGGACCCCCACAGTGGTCCAGCCCAAATCCCTACACCACGTACCCTGATAAGTACAGGCTGATCCTTAATAAAGATTTCTTTACATTCAAAGCCAGGCAGGTGGCTCACGCCTATAATCCTAGCTACTCAGGAGGCTGAGATTTGAGGATCAAGGTTCAAAGCCAGCCAGGGCACAAAAGGACCTGAGACTCTTTATCTCCAATTAACCTGTAGGAAATGAGAAGTGGGGCCTGGCTCAAGGGTGGGGCGGTAGCCTTGAGTTGAAGAGCTCAGCGACAGTGCCCAGGCCAAGTTCACGCCCATGACCCCTGCCGCTGGGAAAAAGAAAGATTTGTTTATGTTCAAGAATGAATTTTTTAAATGAGCAGAGAGAGTCATCGATACTCCAGGGAAGAAAGGGAGGCCTTGGTATCATAGCAGGATCACCACTATTGTGAACCCCACCTGGCATATCACTCACCACTGATATCCCCCCTCCCTACTTCGTTACACTCCCCTAGGGTCTCCCCCACAAGACCACAGCCTCCCTTTTCCTATCTGACATCCAAGTCTCACATCCCAAATTACTGGCTTGATCTGAAAGGCCCTCACCCCGCCCCGTCCTCTGATCAGAACAGCACTAGTCCTGGTTCCATGCATAGCTAATGGCAGGCGTCTCTGGCTGCTTCCTCCAACAGTAAGTGGGCTTCTCAGGACAGGGACCCTGCTAGGAAATGCTCAATAAGTGTTTCTCAGACAAATGGATGAATGAATAAGTGAACATTTGCATAACTCTTGACATTTCACAAAGCATCCTCCTAGATACGGCTTCAAGATCTTACAGGCCCCTCCAGTGTGCAAGCCAGCTTTGACATAAATCTCAGTTTATGAGAAACAGAGATTCAGAACAAAAAGAGAACTGCCTAAAATAAAATGAGTGTGGGTGCCATAGCCTGATCACTTGTCTCCCCCCACAAATGGATATGCTGGAATCGTAACCCCAGCAAGCTGTTTTAGACACATACACATAGACAGACTCCCCCCTCTCTCGCGCTCTCTCTCTCTCTCTTTCTCTCTCTCTCACACACACACACAAACACAAACACACACCTCGAAGCATGCACACATGCACATAGATTCACAGATGTTTTATTGTCATACACATTCATGAGCATACCTGTATGCACACAATACAATGAAGCATACACACATAGGCATATGTACTCAAACTCTCTCTCTCTCTCTCTCTCTCTCTCTCTCTCTCTCTCTCTCTCTCTCTCTCTCTCTCTCTCTCTCTCTCACACACACACACACGCACACGTAAAGGCAGGGGCACACCTTCATATGCATGCACTCACTTGAGCAGGAATGATAGGCCTGATTCTCCTCCTCTCTACACTAGGCTTTGCCTTTGATTTCCACCTTCTAATTTTCACACCATCATTGATGACATCAAAGCCATCATATACTGCAGGCACCCTGGTCCCACACTTTCCTGCTGGGCCCTTCTGGCCAATGGCATCGCCCCTCTCAGAGGACACAGGGCCAAGCCACAGCTCACCTCTGCTCACCCTCAGCTCTCGTTCTCTTTGTGTGAAATCTGCTTGAGGACTCCGGCTCCGATTTCTCTGGGAACATGACAGACAGGTACTCCTGCCCAGGAGGTCCCAGAGGAGCTAGACCTAGGAACTGCGAAAACCCCAAAGTACCAGGGACCCACAAAATAATAAAGTAAAGTGAAGAAGGGGGGGGAGGGATGATGGTTCAACTGCGAAGATTAAGAAGTCCTGGGCTCAGAGCCGCTAGAAAATGAGAGCGTGTAGTGTACAAGCCTTTGTCCTTACAAGCCTTTGAATTCACAGGTCACATGCAGCCCATTAGCCAGGAGAGCCAGGACTAGAACCCAGCTCCCTCAACCTTTCTCACCCACTGCTTCTAGAACCTTCTCACTATCAAGTGTTGTATAGAAGGAGAATCAGTCCTCTATTTGGTGCCAGGCCCTAGGAGTGCTTAAAGGAAAAGAGCAGTCTACTACAGATGGAAGAGAAGGCATTAGGGGATGTGTGTTCTAACACAGGTCCCCACCAGCACAGGGGAGAGGGAGGGCAGGGCAGTTTTCCTGTGGGCAAGGCAGTCCCCCACCTGCCCTGCCAGGCTGGTAGAGAGTTTGGATGGTGGGGAGTGGGGCAGACATTTCCACTGGGGAGGATGAGCTGGGAGGTGGAATGGAGGTCCTGGGGGCTCCTGAAGGAAGGGCAAGTTCCTGCAAGGGGGAGGGGGAGCAGAGGGGTTGGGGGGAGGGTACTGCCCAGGCCAGAAGAGAGGAGGAAAGGGGAATTCAAGGAGGGATGGGGTTTGCTTTTTTTTTTTTTTAACTCTGCAGCTCAGCAGGGAGAAGTGAGTGCCTTCTCCCCTCTCAGGCCTTGACTCTGTCCTCTCCTCATTCCCCAACCTCCAGGACCACTCTGTCCCAGCCCTGGCAAGGTAATTATAAAGAAGTTAAACTGAATTATACACGCAGGGTTTATTTTGTGTTTTTCTGCTACTGCCTCTGCCAATTACGGTGCAATTAGACTGCCTTCATTAGCAAATGAGATTAGAATTAACATTGTTAATTACTCGTTCTGTTAAATGGGGAAGCAATGTGGTGGGGAGGGTATAGGGTAGGTGGAAGAGAAGAAAGCACCCAGCAGGAGGAGGCTGGCAGCCCCTGAAGGATCCTGAGGCTGCAAAGAAGAAATCAATTTACCAAATGTCAAGCCACAGGTGGCTGAGAAGGGAGCAGGGGACTTCACTCCCTGGCACCACTCTGCCACCCATCGAGGGCTCATTCTGTGCAGCACTTAACATTACCCACTTAGCCCTGGAATACACCATGGGGGATAGGCTTCAGGATACAGCAGAGGAAAGTAAATAATTTTCCCAACATCACACAGCACAGAAATGCCAAGTGTCAGAATCCAGCACCTCTCTGCTCTTGAATGGAAAGACCTTTGACTCGTTCTCACAGGAGAATTATACTTCATGTAATAATACTTTATACCTTATGTAATAACTATTTTTTTCTTGTTGTTTTTGTCAATCACAGGACTTGAACTCTGGGCCTGAGTACTGTCACTGTGCTTTGTTGCTTAAGGTTAGCCCTCTATCACTTTGTGCCACAACTCTATTTCCCATGTTTTTTAGGGTCATTAGTTGGAGATAAGAGTGTTACTGAGACTTTCCTGCCTGGGCTGGCTTTGAAACATGATCCTCAGATCTCAGCTTCTTGAGTAGCTAGGATTATAGGCGTGAGTCACCACACCAGCTTATAATAGCAAGGTGTATTTTTAAGTGGTTATTGTAGAGTTGATCTACATAAGGGTTACAGGTGCACAAAGCAGGTAATGAGTGCAGGTCCTTGCGAACCATGTTGTCCCTTCCCTCGCTCTCTCCTAGTTTTTCCCTGCCACCCCCATCCACAAGATGTACAGTCCATTTTCCACATTGTGTCTAATGAGTACCACTCTCCTTTTTATTCAACCTTGGTTCCACTTTTTCTGTGCCCCGCCCCCCCCATTCCCCTCCCAAATACAAACAAACAGGACAAAAGGAAAAGAAAACAAAAACAACAGCAATGGCAGCTTAAAAAAAATATGTCTTGTTGCCTTTTTTTGAAGTTCATTTCATAAAATATTCTTTTATTTGGTCATATGAACATAGCTATTGAGACTCTGGCAAATCACTCCAATGCATTTCCTCCTTTGGCCTCAGAGTGTGAATGTCTAGCGTCCTATATAAATGTATTGCATCACAGTATTTATGTGTGTATGTGTCTTTTTAATCATTCAGTGTGCTTACTTGAAGATTTATAGGCACATTGTAAGTGACCACAAATGAGAGAAACCATGCAACCTATGTGTATTTGGCTCTGACTTACTTTGCTTAATATAATTTTTCCAAGTTTTTTCATTTCCTTACAAATGGTAAAATATCATTCTGATAGACTGGTAGAATTCCATGGAGTGTGTGTGTGTGTGTGTGTGTGTGTGTGTGTGTGTGTATCACACCTTCTTGATCCATCCAACTAAGGGGCATCTGGGTTGATTCCAAATCTTAGCTATGCAGACAATGTTGCAATGAACATGGTTGCGCTGGTAGCTTTAGTGTGGCATTGTTCGTGTTCTATTGGACAAATGCCCAGGAGTGTAATAACGGTTTGTATTCAGTTCTTCCTCTGCTCAAAACTGCCACCCCATGAGGAAATCAGAAACCATTAGCTGCCCACATTTTAGAACAGTTGCTGAGGTCCTGAGGATATAGTAGTGGGGTAACTCAGCCATGGCCTTCTGCTTCCTGACAGCTACCTGACTAGAATCTGAGGAAGGTGGATTAGTGGAGGAGGCTAAAGGAAGAGGCCTCAGATGAACCCCTGTTCCATCTGCATCAAAGTGACCCCCATTTTAGACACCCTCTGGACCCATTGCCCATTTCTTTTATACTCTGGGCATCTGGGTTGCTGCCCCTTGCCAGTCCAGGCAGGATCACTGAGATACTTACAGGCATGTCAAGGAAGAGGGGTCAGTCAAGGTGGGTCCTATCTGGGACTGAAAGACTCAGGGTCAAAAGCAAGCAGGTGAGGGGCCAGGAGTTTGGCCTACTGATAGAGTGCTTGCCTAGCATGCAAGAAGACCTGGGTTCAATTCCTCAATACCATATATACAGAAAAGGCAGAAGTGGTGCTGTGGCTCAAGTGGTAGAGTTCTAGACTTAAGAAAACCCAAGGACAGTGCTCAGGCCCTGAGTTCAGCCTCAGGATTGGCAAAAAAAAAAAAAGAAAAAGAAAAAGAAAAACAAAGGCAAGCAAGTGTTGGTTCATGGGGCCCATGAGAGAAAACCTGGGTCTCTCTCCTGCCATTAACCCCTCAGCTGTCACTGATGTCTTTCGTCTCAGACAAGTGTTCTTAACAAGCCCAGTATTGGGATATTTCCAGGATGCAGGGCAGTGGGGGTGGGGGGAGAGTAACACCCCCATAGGTCTTCTAATCATCTCTTTCTCTCTGTGTGTATTTCTCTGTCTGTCTCTCTGTCTCTGTCTCTGTCTCTGGCTCTCTCTCCCTCTCTCTGTCTCCCTAACTCTCTTATGTCTCTGGTCTCTGTCAGTCTCCCCCTGCTTGTCCTTACCTACTGCCCATAGGTTAACAAACATCCTCTCCCTGGGCTATGCCCTGTTCAGTCACCTCGAGCTTTCTGAAGTACTCAGCTTCTGCAGCTGCACCTGGAGAAATGGAGAGTGGGTTCAGGGGACACCCTCCAGTTGTTTCTTCTTCGATCTGGATCTGAGCTGATAGGATGTGGGAAGGCTGTCAGATAATTGGCAAGCCTCCTGATATCCACACCCTCTGGTGCTGTTCCCCTAGCCTTGTGAGAGCTATTGTCCCCAAACCTCAGCCTGAGCCAACACCCAAAGGACTGAAACAGGAGGGACCCAGACCTGCTCTCACTCCACCCCTGGCTGTGTAAGTTTGCACCCGCTGCAAGGCAAGGTGGCCTCCCTGGAAGGTGTCTGCCCAGCAGAGGGCGGGAGGGAAATGAGAAAAGAAACAAACAGAAATGTTGAGAGTTCTCGAAGAAGCATGAGGGTGATTTTGGCTGAGTAGTCTGGGCTCTAGTGACCTTGTCCACCAAATGGAAAGGCTGGCCACAATGGCTCCTATCTATAAACTCATCTACCCAGGAGGCCATGATTGAGAAGACGTCCATTCAAGGATAGCCTTGACGCTTCCATCTCAGTCAACAAGCCAAGCATGCTGCTGGCATGCTCCTGTAGTCCAAGGTATATAGGAGGCCATGGGTAGAGGATGGTATCTGAGGGTGGCAATAGCTAAAGCAAAAAATGGCTGGGGGTTTGGCTCCAGTAGTGGAGCACTTTGCCCTGTGTTTAAACCCCAGCTTAAAGGGAAGGGAGGGGAAAAGAGAAAGCAAAGGGAAAGAGGAGGGAAAGGGGGAGCGGGGAGAGAAGGAGGAAGGAAGGGCAGGGAATGAAGAAGAGAGGAGAGGAGGGGAGGGGGGAGGAGGGGAGAGAAGAGGAGAGGACCTCAGGGACTCTGAACAAGCTCAAGATCAGGGGAGATAAGCTCAGTTCAGGGAACCCCCAGCTCTCCATGCACATGAATAGATACAAGGAGCCCCAAAAGGTGAATCAGGGCTAAATCCCCACAGCCAGATCAAGGGCCCTTGGCTTCTGTGACAGGAAATGGGGGAGCCATGGAAGGTTTCTAAACAAGGGATGGCAATTCCATTGGAATTCCAGACTGTTGGCCTAGCAGAGACACAGGGTGACTCCCAGCAGGGAAAATTAGGAAGCTATAAAAAGAAAAGAAAAAGAAACCAAAATCCAACTGGAAACAGCTGGTCCTCAGCCATCTCAGGGACCAGGATGTTCCAGTTGTAGGCAAGGAACTGAGATGACCAGAGACTTGGGCAGACGTGAGCAGGCACCGGGAGCTGGCCCTGAGGACGCCGAATCTCCCGACCCTGGAAGAGGCTACCTCCCTTAGGCTGCTGCACTGGATCTGCTCTGGCCTGGTCCCATCCACCTGCCAGTGCTCTTAATAACAAAGCCTCATTAGCATGGCTTTTAAGCATCCATTACATTAATGTAACACGGAAATCTAATGGAGCTTTATTGGAAATTTTTTTTTTTCAGCAAAATTAACCCTGCGGGTTTCTTACACATGTTTTCATTAGGGGCTGTGAGCAGTGGAGAGAGCCGGAGAATTAGAATTAGCCCTGGTGTTTTCTTCTAATCTGTGTCCTCTGCCCCCATATGCCCAAGAGAACAACCCAGATTTTTGTCCCTAGACACAAGCAGTTGGTGGGATAGTGGTGGGACATTCACACCCAAGACGTCAGTGGCACACCCATGTGATGCACACTTGTACCTCATTCCCTCCTGAAGGCTGCAGACCGGAACACTGAGGAATTTCATGACAGGACACCCAGACAGGGAGACACTGGATCTCAGGATATTTGCTAAGCCCATCTCCACCTCCCCTGGTTTCTTGCTGTTCAGCTAAAAATGACCACAGAACTGAGTCCCAATCTACAATGGACAGGCAGAAGGCTCTGAGGCTGGCATGCTTCCCTAAATAAAAAGATAAAACCAGGGGCAGGGAGTTTGGCCTCGTGGTACAGTGCTTATCTAGCATGCGTGAAGAGCTGGGTTTGATTCTTCACTACCACATACATAGAAAAAACCAGAAGTGGTGCTGTGGCTCAAGTGGTAGAGCCCTAGCCATGAGAAAGCCCGAGGACAGTGCTCAGGCCCTGAGTTCAAGTCCCAGGACCTGCAAAAAAAAAAAGATTAAACTAGGGTCAGTTACTAGAGTAAGGTAGCTCCTACCTTTAATCCTAGCTACTTAGGAGGCTAAGGACCACAGTTCAGGAAAAACTGTGACACCCTTCTTTAATTAACCACCAAAAGCCAAAAGTGGAGGCATGGCTTGAGTGGTAGAGTGCCAGCCTTGAGTGAGAAAGCTAAACAAGGGCATAGGACCTTGAGCTCAAGCCCAGTCTTGGAACACACACACATAACATGGAGGCTATAGAGCCCGACCCTACTACAAAGCCAGCCAGGAGCAGCACGGGGGCTGCCAAAGACCTCCTGGTGAAATCAGCCATCTCTGAAGCAGGGAACCAGTTGTGCAGCAAGGTCCAGGGCCAACACTGGTGCAGGGCAGAGTGGGTGGGCTGGACACAGAAAGCAAGTGATGGGAGAACGCAGAGAAGGTATGTCAGGACATTTCCACGTTCAAAAGAAATGCAAATTATATGCAAATGAAATCTCTAAGGAGAATGTGATTGGATGAAGACGTCTCTCCCTGGGGGGGTGTCTCCCATCTCTGCAGCCTGGCCCCCTGACTTCAAGATGGTAAGACAGCCATACTACTTAGCATCCGTGTAATGACACCCTCCCACTCCTGACTTTCAGGTGGGGAATTTGCAACCCAGGGAGGCTAATTAACTTGCTCAAGACCACACCTCGAGCTGACACCTGTCCAGATCGCTATTGGATGGGACAGGGAGCAGGGAAGCCTTTTTCCTCTTAGGAGCAGGGCTGAAGGAAGCAGGAAGAACCTGACAAGATGCCATCACTGAGCCAACTACTACAATGCCCTCAGGTGGGGCCAAGCAGCCAAGACGGAAAATCAAGATGTTGGGGGTCCTGCTCCCCAGTTAGTGTCAGGATTTCTCAGCAGCCCAACCCCTGCTGGTGGCAAATCTGGCCACCCAGGGAGCCCCAACCCTTGCCAAAATCTTGAAGCACTTGGCATGACTAACAACTTTAGACTCCGTCTGCCCCCTCCACCTCATTGCGCAGTCTAGGAAAAGCATCTAGGGGTTTTGGTCATCCCCAACTCAGCTTTCAAAACCCTCTGAGCCACATTTCAGCAACGTGAGTTTGGGCCTGTACAAGGAGACCAATCACCCATGTCAGGAAACTTCACACATAGGCATGGATGTACAAGGCCTCCTGCTTACTTCCTGCCCACCTGATGGCACCAACACAGAGCTTGCCCTCTGAGGGGCTCCAGACAGATGGGGAGAGAAAGTTAGTCTTTGGAGGAGGCAGAAGCCACTTCTGCTTGGGTACCTGGATGGTGTTTTCCTGACATGAGCAGAGCCTTTTGAAGACATTGTTCACTCAAGTCACAATCCAAATGGCATCGGACAGTGGTTCCCACCTACAGTGCCAGCTACTTAGGAAGCTGACAATGGAAGGGCCATGGATGAAGACCAACCACCACCCCTCACCATCACCCCCACCATCTCAACAGAAAGAGCATGGCAAGAGGAGCTTGTCATGCAAGTTATGTGGAAATTGTAATAGGAAGAGTGCCATTCAGGCCAGCCTAGACAAAAAAAAATGTGAGACATTATCTCAAAAAAACAACGAGAGTAAAAAGGATCAGATGTGTTGTTCAAATGCAAGGCCCTGAGTTTAAATCCCAAAACAAACAAATAAAAAGATCCATATGAGTTTGCCTTTCTGAGCTCACTGGGGAGGACAATTTAGGGAGCTGAGTGGCCAGAAATAAAGTCTTAGAAATGAGGAGTGGAGAGTATCGAGTGGAAAATGGGGAGTTTTTGGAGCCATCGGAAGGGCCACGGTGCTGTCAGAGCCTCTGCCAACTGGGAAGCTCAGGCACCCACCCGCCTTCAAGTGGCTCCCAGGCTTTCCAGCTATCCCTGTCTTGGCTCACTTCTGTGCACTGCAGGGTGGGGTGCACAGAGACCCCTCCTCCCTTCACACAAGGACCTCTCAGGCCTCCAGCCCTGTGATTCTGCACCAGCTTGTGTTCCGCTCTTGCTCTGGTAGGCCTCCATCAAGCACTGGGCATCTCCAGGGTTGATTCTCTGCTTCCTCTTCTCCTACATTACCCATTCCCGCAGCCTCGTAAAGGAACCCTCTACGGTTAGCAAGACCTTACTGCAAAAAGGTAAGCCAAGTGTGGAGTGCACATCTGTAACCCCGGTGGTACAAAACACATACCTAGAAGCATGACAGTCCAAGACTGGCCCTGCGCAAAAACACTAAATCCTACCTGAAATATAACAAAAGAGTCCAGGGGTGGCTTGATTGGAAGAGCACCTGCCTACCAAGCAGAAGGCCCTGAATTCAAACTTCAGTTCCAATAACAACCACCAAGAAACTCCACCATCAATCCCCACATGGACAGTAAACGTGGTGATGAATCCAGGGGGCCTGGCCAGCTGGGTCCCTCTGCCTCAGCACCCACAGCAGCCCACAATGGCTGGCCTGACCTCTTCATAGCTCTCTGTCTTATTCAATCGTGGGTCTTCATCGTGTAGCACTGAACCTGGCACACAGTGGGCTTCCCAATAAACTCTTCGTTACATTGATGAATTAGTAAACGAACAAATCACTCCCAGCCTGTGGGGTTCCTGGTTCACCTCCAATCATCACCACCGCCACCATGATCACCATCATCATCGTCATCACCGCCATCACCATCATCATCGTCATCACCGCCATCGCCTTCTTCGTCACCCACCCCTCCCCTGCTCTCTTCACAACCTACCTGGGGACTTAGGGAGGCCAGGTTTGGGGCTGGGAACTTCACAAACTGAAGACTAGAACGCACGTGAGAAAGGTTGCCCTTCACCCCACTGAACTCAGCCACCACGGCCGCCATTCCATTCCCGGGAGCCCAGGCCTCAGGGTTCGTGAGGGACTAAGGCAAGGAATTGCTCCCTCTTCTTGGGGCAAATGTGCTCCCTGCTCTTGCCCAACTTCCTCAAAAGCACACGGAGGCCCTTCCAGCCCCAGCCTCCTCCCCTCCCTTTCCTTTCTTCCTCTCTCTCTTTTCAACAAGCAGACTTGAGAAATGGTAAACGTTTTTGTTCCCCATTATTCAAATGGCATGGAAATTACCTACTTGGCATTCCTCTTTGACATGGAGCCTTTAATTAGCCACTGGCTCCTTGTCCCCGGGTGTTTCTCCAGCTCAGCAGCCTCCCCACTTCCTCTCCCTCCTCACCATTAGCATCCTAATCAGGGGTGCCCAGGCTTCCAGGGAAGAGAGAAGGGGCTGCCTCCAGTACCAGAAAGAGCTCATCTGAGGCTGGAGGGCAGAGCTTAGTTTGGTCCCAACTCCTCTAACCAACTCTCTCATAACCTTGGAATTGGAGCCACTCACAAGCTGTGGGCAGTGCCCTGGCCCCCTCCAGCTATGAGCCTGTCCCTCCTCGAGCCCTGCTCTGCCCTGCTCTAGCCCCATGCTCCTGAGGCTATAATCTGGGTTTCCCCAGGCCTCTGGGGATGGGAGAAGGGCTCCGGTGGGATGGGGACAATGCTGAAAGCCAGGAGCTCCCACTCAGAGCACCAGCTTCACAGTGTGAAGCCTGAGTATCCTGCCTGCCTATCTACAGATGAGGAAACCGAGGCTGTGTTGGACATTTCATATACAAATAGCAAAGCCAGGAGCTGCACGGGAGGTCAAATGTGCCACAGCCGCCTCTAACTCCACTGCCAGGAGGTGGTCAGAGAGGCAGAGCTGGGCTACATTCCAGATGAGGGCTTAGGGATGTTCTGAAACCTCTCCAGTTGGGGACTCAGTTTCCCCTCACTTTGCAACTTCATAGCCTCTTTCTCCCATTCACCCCAAGCCCAGGGTGGCTGATCCACTACTAACCATTGCACCTGCATGGTAGCCAAGAGAAAGGAGAAAGAAGGAAGAGCCCTATCTTTCCCCCAAGGACTCCCTCTTAAAACCATGCATGGCACCTCTGCTTCAGTCCAGAGCTCAGTCATATGTCCATACCTAGGGAAGGGAAGTTTGGGGTACCATCTTTAGTTTGGCAGGGGGGAGGAAGTCACATGCAGGGTTCAGAGGAAGAACATGTGTATTGGATCCCTATGGCCTCTGGGGTCTCTGTCCCAGCCCCACCTGTAAAAATAGCATCTCTGAGCTGGGATGGATGCACTGCAGGGCTTAGTGCAGGCCTGGGTAAGGAAAGAGGGCTCCTGCGGGCTCCTCTCGGTGCTCCAGCTGATGTCTCTGAAGAACCCAGCCCCTGGCAGCAGGGCCCACTGGTAACTGGTCTCCAAGGGGATTAGCTGTATCCCTCCTGGAGCCCGAGAGTGGGTCCCTGAAGGCCTCATTCTCTACAGTCTCCTCTAGAGAAAGGCATAAAATGAGGTCCCCAGAGCCACACCCAGGATCAGCAAACCAAAGTGCCTCTGCCAGCTCTGAGCTCTGCCACTGGGGAATGGACACAGGTGGCTCCTGGGCTTTCCTGTCTGTGTCATAGATGGTTAGGTTACATGATAATGATTGAGAGCATACACATTGTGGCACCCACCCCCTCCCACTTAGCATCAAGCCCCTGGAGCAGGCAATGGCATACCCTTCTTACAACGAAATCCCCTGTGGTCCGTCTAGTTCCAGCAGGGCCACATAGGGGACATAAACATGTCCCTCCTGCCCCAGTCCAGGGTTTATCCACTTCAAAACCGATTATCTCCTTCTGCCTGCAGGGCTGCACTCTTGTTAGTTCTGGCTCACCGAGACCCATGGCAGCCTAGGTTTGGCTTGGTGCTGCATAGCCATCTCTCCAGCCAGAAGCCCTTTGGATGTGACAGGGCATCACCCCAGCTTGCTTAGGATTGTGTCTTGCCCTTTCCAGGCCTTCTGGGCTCACAGAGGAGAGAGGCTCTAAGGAGCCTGGGACTCACAACCAGGGAAAAGAGGGTGCTTTGAAGGCTAGACACCCTCCTATGGACAGAAAACATCTTAACTTTCCTTATGCCCACCTTGAGGCTTGAACTCAGGACCTGGGTGCTGTCACAGCATTCTTTGTTTCAAGGCAAGTACTCTACCACTTGAGCCACAGCTCCACTTCCAGCTTTAGAGTGGTTAATTGATTGGAGATCAGAGTCTCACAGACATTCCTTCCCTGGCTGGCTTTGAACTATGATCTCGGCCTCTTGAGTAACTAGGATTATAGGCATGAGCCACTGGCACCCAGCTCCATGACTTCTTTCTATTTCTGACAACTCTGGCTCCTCTAAGTCTACACTTGGTTGCCCACATGCACACTGACCGGAAATATTCCATTTCAGTGAAAGGTTAGTAAAGGTAAAATGGAGCTTTGTCCCCCAGCCAAGTTCATGGACCCCCTGATTTATTTTATTTTGCCAGTCCTGGCCTTGGGCTCAGGGCCTGAGCACTGTCCTTGGGTTTTTCTCAAGGCTAGCACTCTACCACTTGAGCCCCAGCACCACTTCTGGCTTTTTTCTATGTGTGTGGGCATGCTAGGCAAGCACTCTACCACTAGGCCGAACTCCTGCCCCTGCCCTGATTTATTTCCCCTCATGATCCTCCTTGGCTCTCCAGAATGCCAGCAGAGAATTATCTGCCTACACAAACCCAAATGTGTTTTGTGGCTTAGCAGACCTGCTCTCTTCTGGCTTCCTCTGGAGCCAGATGCTCTGGCCCACCTTGCCTCAGTTTCCCCACACTCTAAGGATGGCTGAATGAACTCAAATCAGGGAGAAGTGTGCCTGACACCGAGCTGTCCTGCTCTGTCTGTCAGGGAGAGAAGCTGTTTGCATTCTGACTCTCCGCCCCCCAGAGACCAGTGATTGTGGGGGGGAGCCATAGACGTGGGCATTATTTACTAACTGCCGTCATGTTAATAAGCGTGCACACACAATTAGCAGCGTTGTTTCAACTCTGAGGTTTGCCTGCCTATAAAAGCGTCACACTTCTCCTTCCCCAACCTCTCTCGTAATTACAGCTGCGGCCGTCCAGCGTGCCTGCCACGCATGTCCGTGTGGACTGCATGTAAAGTACTTGTTAAGGCAGCATAATGGTAGACTCTGACCGATTAGCCATCGTGCCCAGGATGAATGAAGTCAGGTGAGGAAGCCCAGCCAGGTCCTGGCCCTGGCACCTGGAACTACACACCCCAAAAAGGCTACTTGTGCTCCCTCCTTCGCCCCCTCTGGCTGCTCCCAAAGAACCGGCCACAAGAGGGGACAGGAATCAGAATGTGAAACTGGACCATGCCTGCCTCTTAGCTTTCTGTGTGACCACGAGCTGGCCGCTGAGGCTCTCTGGATTGCTCTTGAATTGTCTACGTAACAGGGTGAGGCGTGGGAAGGTTCCTCTAGAAGCTTTTGAGATCTTCCTGCTCTCCTCTGCTGCACCCTGGCTATTTCAGGACAAGGTGCCCTTTAAGTCTCTGGATGGTCACTCCCCCACCCCACCCCACCCCACCCCCAGATCCCTGGCTCCACAGGCTACCTAAGGGTGAGGGTGGAAAGTAGTTGACAGAAACAGCCACGGGAGGTCACGGGAGGAGGGTAGACGAATGAAGAAAGGAAAGGGGGTGGGAAAATACAGTCCTAATAGTCCATGTACATCGTATGAAAATTGAAGGGAAGGATGGGGGAGGATGATGAAAGGGGTGGAATGATGCATTGTACTCAAAAACTCATGTGCTGAATGGTAACCCGCTGCACACTACTTAAAGATAAATTAATTAATTAATCAATTAAATCATGCAGAGGAGGATGAAGAGGGGGAGGAGAGGGGGAGGAGAGGAGGAGGAGAGGAGCAGCGGGGAGTCAGGGGCTTAGTCCTGTAATCCTAGCCACTCAGGAGGCTGAGATCTGACGTCACCATCCAAAGACTCTTACCTCCAATTAACCAACAAGACACAGTATGAAGTAGATGTGTGGTTCAAATGGTACAGCTCTAGCCTGAAGTGATAAAGCCAAGCAAGAGCATAAGGCCCTGAGTTTAAGACCCAGTAAAAGGAAACAAACACAACACCCAAAAGAAGAAAGAATCAGATCTGCTGCTGAGAAAAGGGTTGGACTTGTATTCCTATATCAGACCCTGGCACATCAGGCTTAATGAACGTATTTTTCCAAAGGATTCAAATCATGGTTTTTAAATTACGGTATTTAGGAGGCAAGTACTTGTCATACTGATAATTCACAAGGAAGATGGGAACGAGACGGTGGACTCTCAGAGAAGCGAGCTAGCTCAACAATGACAGAAATGGTCCTTCCAAGAGATCTCAGCTCCCCACAGCTCTCCAGCCAAGCTCTCTTGCCCCAAACCGAGAAGTCAGCCGCCAGGGTTAGGACTCAACACTGAGGGATCCTGGACCTTCTCGGGGACCCAGAGGTAATGATTCACCAGGAAGAAAAGAGTCTATAGTACAAGAATCACAGAATAAATCTTTTTTTTTCATTGTGCTAGTCCTGAGGTTTGAATCCCAGACCTGTGTATTGTCCTTGAGTTTTTGTGCTCCAGGCTAATGTTCTCCCACTTGAGCTACAGCTCCATTTCCAAATTTGGGGTGAATAATTGGAGATGAAGTCTCACCGACTTTCCTTCTCAGTCTGGCTCTGAATTTCAATCCTCAGCTCTCAGCTTCCTGAGTAGTTAGAATTATCAGCAAGGATCTTGATGGAGAAGAAAGAGCTGGGGAGGGCTTAATTCTAGCACTTCTTCTGTGCAGAGATACTAATGAAAACTAAACACAATTGACATTCCCCCCACCCCCTCCCCCAGGGTCTCTCCCTTGCCTCTCTCTTGAAAGATTTCTGGAATACAAGCAGCAACTGAATCCTGCCTCACTGACCACAGGATATAGGGATTCCCCAGAACTCATGCTTTTTGTGTGGGGTCGGGTAGGGGGGGGTTTCATCTTGAACTCAAGGCCTGGTTACTGGCCCTGAGCTCTTTTCCTCAAGGCTAATGCCCTACCCCTTTGAGCCACAGCTCCTTTTCCCATTTTTCAGGTGACTAAGAGATAAGAGACTTGCAGACTTTCCTATACCGGAGCTGCCTTCAAACTGCAATCCTCAAAACTCAGCCTCCTATGCAGCTGGGATTCGAGACATGAGCCACAGTGTCAGCCTCCTGATGGATTTTTAAAGTTCCAGGCTTCCAGGGTAAGTACGGACTGAGTTCAGGAATATTTCCATCTTGTAACAAAGACGCCCCCCGACCACCACACCCAAGCACCCATTCTAGAGAGCACAGCTGCGTAGATTCCAGGAGTCCTGAAAAGAAACTGAAGGACTAAGCACCCTCACCAGAGCCACCACAGCCAAGCCCACCAGGGACCACTGGCTGCTTATCTGAAGGATGCTGGGGTGAGCAGACCCTTGTCCTTATGTCCCCTGGGCCTGAGCTCACCCCGCTCCCCCCAGACACACAGCACTGTTGTAAGCAGGCTGTCTTCAGGTAGTAAATAAATAAATAAATGGCAAGCCTGACTTTGTGTCTGAAGGACGAAAGCTGTGTCTTCTCTCTGGGGGCCTCTCCCAACCCTCCGTATATCACCTCCACAAGACCAGGCTGTCAGGCCCTGCTGCCCCAGCTCGGCGAGGCTGTGATGAACACAAGAGGCATCCTGTCATGGACCCCCCCTGGGGCCCTGAGCTGGGGAGGGGGAGAGCCTCCACCCCCCACCATTCCAGGATTTATGTTTGCAAGTGTTTTCCTTTCATCGGGGGAGAAAACAAGTAGGTGTCCTAAAGGTGAACCTTGTAAATGTGTGTGCGCGTGCATGTGCCTCTGTGCGTGTGTGTGTGTGTGTGTTGGGTCATCATAGCTGTGTCTGACTTCTGAAGTATGCCTACAGACAAACGCCCACTCCCCTGAATCTTGCCTTGCTTCAAATCACTGCCGGGACCCCTTCCTCCAGAAAGTCTGCCTTGACTTTCTGGTCAGCTCCAACCTCCCCCAGGAAGCTCTGCAGCCATTGAACCACACCATGTTGTGGTCTATAATCCTGCCCAGCTGCAGGACTCCTGCCTGCCCCAGCCTAATCTTGTCCCCTTGTGAGGGCCCATCCACCGCCGCAGGACACAGGTGCAGGGGTGGGAGGGGCAGGAGCTAGAGGAATGCAAAGGTGTCTTCCCCTTCTGGTATTGCAGAGGACTGGGGCTGGGGATAAACTCAGCATGGAGGGAACAGAATGCTGGGTGTACAGGGACCTCACATACTACAAACCACGGAGCTCTTAGGAGGAGCTCTCCAGCAGCCAGACACCCAGCTCCACATCGTTCTTCCCTAGCGCTGAGCCCAGTAACTGCTGGTGGAAGAAAGGAAGATCTCTGCACTCAGAGGCTGAGCCAGCAGTGAAAGATTGAGAGGCATAACAGACAGAACCCTCTGCCTTGGCACCACCACCAGCTTGCCATGCAACCCTCTGTGAGCCTGGCCCTGTGTGCCACCTGCTTGGTGGCAAGGAGGCGGTCTGCTTCCCCTGGCTGGATATGCCTCGGGGTTGAGGGTCTCAAGGAGAAGACTGCAACTGGAAGGGAAGAAGCAGAAGCGATTCAGCTGCAGGCCGTTTGGAGAATTCTTGGGGTCACAGGAGCAGGGGCCTGTGGGAGGATGGGGTGGTTCACACATGCAAAGGTTGATGAGAGAGAGGGATACTAAATTCTAACTCACTGTGTGCACCAATGGCTCCCACCTGCAAGCCTAGCTATGCAGGAGGCTGAGGCCAAAGGACTGTGGTTCAAGGCTTGCCTGGCAAAAAAAAAAAAAAGTCTATGAGACTCCTTCTCCAAAAGCCAGGCTGGAGGTATGGTTCAAGTGGTAAGCAAGTAAACTGAGAACTCAAGGTCCTAAGTTTATGTCCCAGTACCAGCATGAGATAGAAAAGGGAGAGGGAGGGGGAGGAGGAAGAGAGAGAGGAAGGAAGGAAGGAAGGAAGGAAGGAAGGAAGGAAGGAAGGAAGGAAGGAAGGAAGGAAGGAAGGGGGGTGGAGGAAGAAAGGAATGAGTTCTGAACACAATTAACCTCCAGTGCTATCAGTGATCCAAACCACAGCCTCCTCATAGCAGCAGCACCCAGGCCCCTGCTCTTGGGAACCTGAGTAAACAGAGAGAACAGAAATGCATGCTGGACCATGCTCTGGCTGAGCTTCTAAAAAGGGAGTGGGGAGAAAGAGGAGAGGACACGGGCGGTGGAACGGGCGGTGGAACCACACTGCGGGAGGAGATGACAATCACCACCCCATCCCCACCCCTGGGCATGGAAACCCCAGCACTGGCTCCAAAGCACCATGGGGCCATAAACCAGGGTCCAGGAAGCTATTGATTAATGCAGGAAAATGTTCCCTTATATTTCAAATGAAAAGGCAATTGTAAAATCATATTACAGTATTGTGCGTTCTTGCAGGGAGGAAAAAAAAATCTCACATCAGTCTGGAAAGATCCACACCCAAGATTTCCGTGGTGGTTATCTCAGGTGGGAAATGTGGAGTTTTTAACCTTCCTTGCGCTTATGTCTGTTTTCTAATTCTTCAGCAAGAACTGGCCTTATCCCTATAATTTTCTTTTTAGAAATAATTTGTATTAATAAGGTGAAGACATGAAGACTTGGGCTGCTGACGTGTGGGCTGGGAAAGAATGAGCCAGATCCCCAGATGCAGGAAATGCAGAGAAGGCACCTGGGAGGGCCCCGAAGAGGAGATTCAGCGGGGATGGAGGTGAATGAGGAAGAGAAAAGAGGACTTTTCTTTATTGACTAGATAACCAGGCACTGTGGCTGTCATCCTAGCCACTCAGAAGAATGAGATCTGAAGATCCTGGTTTGAAGCCAGTCTGGCAGGAAATTTCTTGAGATTTTCATCTCCCGTTAACCACACACACACACACACACACACACACACACACACACACACACACACACAGTTAACCGACAGCATCCAGACCCTGAGTTCAAGCTTCAATACTGGCACATTAGAAAGAAAGAGGGGGGGAAAAAAGACTAGCCAGTGGGCCCTGCTCTTCCATCCTATCAAGAGCCCTCAGCTGTCCCACAGGGGAGAACAGGTGGAGCAACCCAGAACCTCAGAGAGAAGGACAGGCTTGCAGGCTAAAATTGGGATGTAGGCCCAAGCAACAGGCCACAGAGACAGACTGGGCCCAGGCAGCCATCTGAGAGAGAAGTCACATGACAGCTTCTCTGGGGCAGGTGGCCAGGAGTCAGGAGAAGCAGCCTGGCAATTAATCCAGTCCTCTTGGTTGGCAGCCTTCGGGCTGGCTGCATAGCAGCCGGGAGTTGAAGGGGTTGAGAATCACCTGGCTGGGCAGGGCGGGGCTTCCCATTTCCTAGCCTTCGCTGACAACCAGGCAGGTGAGACCCACAGAAGCCACAGGGGTGAATGCCACATCACCACTTCAGTGATCATGGTTCTCTTTGTCCCCCATCGACTCCTCTGTCATCAACAATAAACCACTTAAGGTGGCACTTTGGCCCTGGATCGTAATCAGAGCTTCTGGACACACAGGCTGCCCTGAAAGGTGGTGAGCCTCCCATTGCTGGAGGTATTCAAGCAGAAATTGCCTCCCCCCCCGCCGCCCCCAGTGCTAGCAGCTCACAAGAGGTATGTGTCAGCAAAAGTCAGACTCTGAGGTCCTCCCATCTCACACCATCTCAGGGGCTGTGACACTAAGCCCCAGGAGCAGTGGCTGGGACAAAGAACCCTGGCCCAAGACAGAAGTGATGGGCTTCAGCACCATCCACGCTGAAGGACAAGTGGTTGATGCCCAGGGGAGGGTCTCCTGTCCCCCTGGCTGGATGTCTCTCTGGGCCGAAGGTCTGGAGGGAAGAAGACCTGAGAGGAAAGAGAAGCAGAAACAATTCAAGCTGCAGGCCATTTGGAGGCATGCTGGTTCTTAGGGCTGGGGGAATTTTGCACGATGAAATACAAGTCCCATTACATCCATCTGTTGTGAAGGCAGTGAGGTCACCAAAGGGCCCTGAGCAGAGCCTGGAGCCTGCAGAAACCTGCGTCCCAGCATCATTAGTGCACACAGACTCGGGAGAATCAATACAGACAGGGAGAGAAAAGCTATAAACCCTAGGGCAGGTCATGCAGAGCTAACAACAAACACTAATTGTAGTCACACTGGCTGCTTTTGCCACTTACCTCACTGCTGCAGCCTAATAGAGGAGGTGTTGGTTGTTAAGTGGGGAGGATTTATAGGGAAGCAGACTCCGGCTTGCTCAGAGGAAGAAGTTTCCAGTCCCCCGGGATGCCCCATGGTGGTCCTGCATGGCTCAGGGGAGCATGACCCAATTTGATGAGGCTGACTGAATCCCTTGGGTCCACTCTCCATCCTCCCTCTGCTCTGGCCTGGATCTCATCACAAGTCCCGCCTCCCTCTGTCTTCATGGCATTATCTGACGAATGGGAGTGGAGCAAGGGGAGAAGAGAGATGACAGGGGCTGTTCCTGAAGAGCTGCCTACCACAGGAGGTCACAGGGCCCCTCTCAGAGGCCTGTACCACATGGCCCTGCAACTCTGGCTTCTAGCACCACTTCCTTCTTCACTCTATTTCCCCTCCCCATCGGAAATGGATTAAAGCCTCATCACCCTTGACAGTGACTCTGAGGATCTGTACTCCCTTTTTATGGGTCCCCCCCACCCTGCCCACACCTTGACAAATTGTTCCTCTGTTCAAACACCTCCTGGAATTATCCTAATGCGAGCGCACCATCTGCTCCCTGCCTGAATCTTGACTGATCCTCGGGCTTCCTAATCAGACAAAAAAATTAAATGATATGTCCTATCTAAATGGTGCAATTAAGTCTGAATGTGAACTGCACACCCACTTTGTCGTGGGTTTTATTTCATTGCAGTACTAAACTTTATGTGAGCAGCCATAATCTGTTGTGGCTTGTGGCTCGCAACATTCTAAAACCATTGCCCCCCATACCAGCTTGTTCAGTACAGAGAGAAACTGAGTCCTGGAAGCCCAGCCCAAGTTCACAACCAAACACAGAAAGCCAAGAGCCTCAGAATCCCACCTAGAGGTCTTCCCTGGGCAGAGCATCCACCCAGGCCGGCCATCCCTTCCTGTACCCTTCCACGGCCTGGCCAGCTGCCCCTCCTCACCCCCTTTCCTCTCCTTTGTGGGGGAGAAGAACCCCTAAGGAAAATGATGAGGTTTTTATGGCATTCCATGGTAAGCACTTAATAACTCTCCAGGCATAGATCTGCGTTTTGCATGGGCTGGGGATAATTCACAGTAAAATATGACTTTTCATTTATCACACTGACGGGTAATAAATACTTCTCAGTGAAGCTTGGGCCCACGAGGAGGTGCGGAGTGGGGAGGGCAGGGGGAATGGTGTGAACCACCACAGATGGGGTTCCGTGCACAGGGTGCTGAGGTTCAGGTTTGTGGCAGGTGGACTCAGGCTGGACAAACTGGAACATCAGGGTTCCAGAACCTGAAGCCGTGACCCCTCCCAAGGTGATGGGAACTTCCTCCAAGATTACAGCCCATCCTATACCACAGCTTCTCACCAGCCCTACCATCATTCCTGGAGCCACATTCCCCCTAAGGACAGGGGAGGGGATCCTGTGTCGTCACAACCAGGAAGGTGCCCTCTGCTGCCACCCTCACATCCGGCCAGCTTTGACGAGCTACTCAACTCCCCTTCGTTTTCACCCCCAGCAGACCTGTGCTATTCCTTGGACTGTGGGTCGATTTCAGATTCTTTATGATGTAAGACTCTTATTCCTTCAGCAGGAGCACTGGCTCAGGTCACCCTCAAACCTACCCACAGCCCTCAGGTAAGGTCAGTGGCCCTCAGAGATTTGAGTGACTGGCCTCCAAACTCCCCAACCTGAACCTGAGCATCCCCTGTCCTTTATGGCACTTTGTTGGGTTGGGCTCTGCCAGACTCAGATCCCAGGACAAGGACTGGGTGCAAGAGGTATTCATCAGGAAACAGAAAGGAAGAAAGCCACTAACGGGTGGGCATGAGGGGCTGCAGGCCTGGTGGTACATATCTGTAATCTTGGCTGTATCTGGGAGGGAGGAGAAGGGGGCTCACCATGTAAGGCTGCATGAAACGTTATTTGAAAAGCAAAGAGCAAAAAAGCTAAAATGTGGTATGGCTTAAGTGGTAGAGCACCTGTCTAACAAGCACAGGTCCGCAAAAAAAGAGAGAGAATGAGCGCTGAGGGCACCAGGAGACTTCAAGGGACAGTGTGGGACAGCCTGCGCAGACGCAGATCTGTCGCTCTCTAGTGGGTGATGTTCATTCATTGTGCTAAGACAGCTGGACAGGTTCCAGTGGCCCAAGGAGCCAGGGACATGGCATCTCAAGATAAAATCTGACTATTTGCTGATAGCCACAGGACCCGCGTGCATAGCAATGGTCAGTGCCAGGGGAGAGGGCACAGTTCCCAAGCCATCTGTCTCCCTGCCCTGCCATACTACTGTCCCCACTTGCCTGACTGGTCTCCCTGGCTCTGCCTGGCCCCATCCCGCCCACCTCTCCGCTCCAAGGGAGAAGTACGCAGGGCCTCAGCTCCAGCGGTGAAGCACAGAGCAGGCCTCTACCTGAAAGGACACTCGCTGAGGTCTGAGGAGCACAGGCCAAAGTCACGCCAGGCCTCGAGCAGTCCGTGGGTACCCAGGGAACTCTGCTGCCTTCCAGATAAATCTCCCAGGTATGCTCTCCCCTGGGCGCATTCCTGTCCCTGAGAGCTCACAGGAAATGGGGAGCCCTCTCAGCACAAAGGACAGGGTCGGGGGACATCAGAGCCAGGAGAGGTGGGAGAAACAGCACCGTGGGTCACGAGCCAGGAGGCCAAGGCTCATGTCTAGATCCAGCCATCTTCTTGTGGAACAAGATACCTGGAGGACTCTTGGTAGTGAGGGTCACATCCTGACACAAAGAGACCACACGTGGGTGGGCAGAGGGTTATGTCCCCACAGCCTGTTTCTGCATGGAACTTGGGATGCTGATTCCTGGCCACCTCCTTTCTGCTGGCAGTAGGGATCGTGATAACCCTAGAGGCATCTTCTGTGGTATGAAGCTCCCCTCCTCCCCAAAGCCTTCCTAATCTCTCCAAGGAATAAACAGTGACCTGCTTCAGTCATCTTGCTCTATTCTGAGCAGGCTACCACCCAGCCTGTGTTGCAGAGCTGCCTCCTCTGCCCTACTTAACAGGTAGCTCCTGGGAGACTGAGTCTCACCTGTGTCAGCCCCTGAACACACACACACACACACACACACACACACACACACACACACAGCCCATGGCCAACCCCAGAGCCTGACCCAGGCCAGGCTCACAGCATGACAGGAAGGCATGTTTAAGTAATTGGCCTGATGAATGTATTCACGAGTGAGGAAATTCTTTGAAGCAGCAAGCAGATTATGAAGTTGGGGGGCAATCAAATGAATTCAGTTCAGCACAATCCACAGCCCTAGCACAGATCTGGGCTTCCTTTCCTGCTCTACCTGGTCTGGAAAGTCCAGGTACTTCCTGTCCTCTGATCCAGAGACCCCATACAGAAAGACTGAAGTCTCCATGAGAGTCCACCTGAGAAGCAAGCCTGGAGAAAGGAAGTCTCTGAAAGGAAGACTCAGCTGCCCTGAAAGCTACAGGGATAGAGACACCTCTTCCCATCCTCCTTCTGCTCCTTCCAGCAGAAAACAGATGAAACAGAGTGCTGGTGCCTCATGCCTGTAATCCCAGCAACTTGGGAGCTGAGATCTGAGAATCATGATTTGAAGCCACCCTGATGAAATAGTAGTCTGTGAGACTCTTATCTCCAGTTGACCACCAAAAAAACCCAAAACTGCTAGAAGCTGAGTTGTAGCTCAAATAGTAGAGAGACAGCCTTGAATGAAAATTTAAGGGACAGAGACCAGATCCTGAGTACCAGCAGACACACACACACACACACACACACACACACACACACACACACACACACGCCAGGAGTTTGGTCTAGTGGTAGAGTGCTTGCTAGCCTAGCATGCATGAAGACCTGGGTTTGATTCCTCAGTACCACATACACAGAAAAAGCCAGAAGTGGTGCTGTGGCTCAAGTGGTAGAGTGCTAGCTTTGAGGAAACCAAAGGCCACTCTGAGGGTTTAGGGGATACAGATGACCTGCTTCAAGGGTCTCCCTCCCCTCCTCTCTCCATCCCACAGGCGCTCCGCCCCTACCCCAGCCAAGTGGGCTCACACTCACTTCAATTTGTCTCTGTGGACAGAGGTGCTGCCCGGCCCTGCCTCCCACTCCATATCTGAAAAACAAACGCAATAAACAATCAGTGGCATTTCTTGCCTGTTGGAGTGGATTTCTTGCTTACGGACGATATATGGCTTTCTGAATAATTAAATATGACATGAAGCTTCCCGGGCCCAGGACTCTACATGGCACAGCAAAGCAGAGGCTGAAATTTTCCATCAGCAGCAAGCCAGAGCCCTCACCTCCATTCTGAGGACCACACAGCCCCAGTCTGCACCTGGAGCAAGAATCCTAGGCTGGAAAGTCTGGCTGAGATGTCCCTGGATAACATCTAGATTCCAAGCCAGATGGAGGGTTTACCCAGGGTCAGCCAGAGGAGCCCAGAGCTCTGGAAAAATGGCAAAGGGCTCAGATAGACCCCCCCCCCCAATGCCAGGGTGAGTGCAGAACCACCTCATTCCAGCTGTGTCACCTTGAATGAGTCACTCTATCTCTGAGCTCTAGCACTGCAGTCACATAAGAATTATAAGACCTTCCACATATTGATAACCACTAATGACTCCCACTATGAATGGAGAGAGAGGAAGGTAGGTGCTCGGTGGGGAACTGTTGGTGGCTCTCAGATAGATGCACACCACGTCCTTACAGGCTGGCCACCTGCAGCAGGAACCAGTCTGGGCACAAAAGTTCATGAGATTCTTCTTTCCAATTAATCACCAGAAAACTGGAAGTGGTGCTGTGGCTCAAGTGGTAGGGCACTAGCCCTGAGGTGAAGTATTCAGGGACAGTGCCCAGGCCTAGAGTTCAATCCCCACAGCAGACCGAAAAAAATTTTTATGGACTTAACGCTGGCTTCAAGCAGCAATCCTCGGGTCTCAGTCTCCTGAGTAGCTTAGGATTCCAGGTGGGAGCCACCAGCACCCAGCTTTGTTTCTGTCTCCCAGGAAATAGTGGTTAGATAAGAATTTCAGGGGGCCAAGGCAGGGCCCTAGCAGAGGCTGAAGTCCTCAAGGCCCTCAAGGCAGCTTCTCCAGTCTCTGCTCTCTGAGGTGACATCTGGCTGGAACCAGGCTGCCAAGAAGGGCCTCTGGTGACAGGAGATGCACCCAGAGCTCAGAAGAGCCTTGGGAATGATCCCTAGAGATGGCCGCCATGTCTGACAGCCCCAATTCACACCCAGAATCGGGGATTCAGAATGGGGCTCTCTGAACAGAACTCCTGACTCCATGACCTTCTTTTACCATGCACCCCTCCAGCCCTGGGCTGGAGGTCACCATTCCTAAATCCATGTCAAGAACGAGACACCTAAGCTAGAAGCCAAGGAACTCTGCTACCTACCAGCCCACTTCTACACCAGGCCAGGCACACTCCAGCTCCAGGACATCAGGCATGTGATATGCAGCAGCTACCCTGGAACTCAGCGTCTCCCTGCAGCCCAGGCAGATTACAACCTCACAGAGTCTACCTCCAAGCTCCCTCTCCTGGCTCTTGGCAGGAATTTGTTTCCTGGAGACAGCTGCGATGGGAACCCAGCTCCTTGTCGCATGGGCCTCTCTCCCAGGATGCTTTGCTTTGTCAACATGCACAAGCAAAAAGAGCAGCACAGAAAAGTCCACCAGAAAGGTGGAAGTCCCAATCTTCTGTAACCCAAACATGAGTGGCGGAACATCTCAGCCATCACCTTTGGTTAGATGTAGCCTACCACGGGAGGTAGGCCAGTCCCCCCCTTGTCAGTTCAGACCATGGTCAGCTATGTCTTTGGCCACATTCCTTAACCTCTCTGAATGGGATGGGTGTGTCGCACACTACTTTCTCCATGGGATTTTCACCCCAGGACCTTGCATATACCACCAGCCAATGCCTGGCAAGGAAAGGTCTATGGAAGGTAAAAGCTTTAGAGAATTGGCTCACTTGCCATCCTAGCTACTTGAGAGGCTGAGATCTGAGGATCAGAGTACAAAGCCAGCCAGGGTCAAAAAGTCCTCAAGAGTTCATCTCCCTTGAACCAGCAAAAAGCTAGACTGGAGGCATTGGCTGAAGTGGTAGAGTGCCAGCCAGCCTTGAACAAGCAAACTGAGTGAGGGCAAAGCCCTAAGTTCAACTGACACACACACACACACACACACACACACACACACACACACACACATACTATCCTGCAACTAGCGTAGCTGTAGGAAGGAAAAGAAGACAAAAAAAAAAAAAAAGAATCCTGAAATAAGGACAGAGGAGTGTGTGTGTGTGTGTGTGTGTGTGTGTGTGTGTGTGTGTGTGTGTGTGTGTCTACATATGGTATGGGAAAATAAAACCCTGCCTACCACACATCCAGCAGGTTATAGATTGGCAAGGGTGGGGACATTGCCCACCACCCTAACTCCCACCTTCCTTAGGCAAAACTGAAGTCCACCTGAACTAGCAGAAGCTTACAATCTGTGGGCTCAGAATCAAGTAGTGATGTTCTCCAAACCATGCTTAATTATTTTACCAAAGAACGGCTTTAATGGCTTGCACACAACTTAAGGGATTTGTAATCAAATCTCATGGGCTCTGGGGCTGTGGCCCCCTCCCCAGGCCCTCTTCTTTGTTATTTTTCCTGATTCTGCAAAGATACAGCATTTGTCACTGTTTCATTAAGAACCGCTGTGCCCGTGTTATTTATGAGCTTGCTATTTATTGAAAATTGTATTTTTTTTGAGGGGGAAGAAAAAGAGAAGATAAAGTTTATCTCAGAGAAGCCTTGGCAAGAAAATTAGTGACATTTCAAAATACCCAGGTCCTGGCTCCTGGAAAGGCTGAATGAGTTCACAGGCCTCCAGATGTCAGAGACTTTGTAGATACCACACCCAGTCCCCTAGACCCAGGTAGGGGTTTTCTGGCAGCTTCCTGATACCTCCATTGTCCTCAGGAAGAGACAGGGACGTTTCAACGTACCTCGCGGGTATGACCTCTGTTTGTCTTCCTTATAAATAAATAAATAAATAAATCCATCTTGACCCAGGTACTTTGGGCTTATGTCTGTAATCCAGGCTAACTGGAGAGGCTGAAATCTAAGGACTGTGGTACAAAGCCAGTTAAGGCAGACAAGCTAGTGAGATTATTTCTAATTAACTAGCTAAAGACCACAAGTGGAGGCTTGACTCAAGTGATAGAGCACTAGTCTTGCATGAAAAAGCTTAGGTATCTTTTTCATGCAGACCTTGAAATCAAGCCCCAGTTACCAGCATACATATACACACACACATACACACACTTTATTCCAACATACACAAGGTTAAAAGCAGTACCCTTCTAAACCCCTCCCTACTCCATCCTGCTCCCCCTAAGCAGCCAAATCTAACTTTTTAAAATGTCTTATCTTATATTTACCGCCATTTTTCTCCATAATATGCGTCTACAGATGTTTCTTGATTCATCCATTTCAGACACCATGTATTGACTTGCTGCTAGAATTGACTGGGCTTTATCTCTACCCTTCCCCCTACCCCCCTCCACCTCTCCTGCCATGTCTCCAGTTTTTGTTCTTGTGTCTGTTGCCTTCCAGGGACACTTTATGAGCAGGAAGTTAATATGCCCCCCCCCACTGCACCTCTCCCCGTTTCTCCTCTAGATTTCTGTCAGGTGGCAGAAATGAAACGCTTTGCCTTTGTTCTCTACCCGTAAGCACAGGTCTCAATGATGCTGGAAGTCACTGGAAAGCATATCCATGTTTGCACCTAGGTAAAGATGGCTCACTGCAGAGCTGAGCCAAGCAGGGAAAGGGTAGTATGACCTGTCTTCCTTACAATGTGTCATGTTTATAAATTTTAAACTGCCTTTCTTTATTCTTTATGATTATCTATATCACATTTCTAATTCTCTTTTCTGTGTGTGTGTGTGTGTGTGTGTGTGTGTGTGTGTGTGTGTGTATGTGTGTGTGTGTGTATGTGTGTGTGTGCCTATCCTGGGGCTTGAACTCAGGGCGTGGGATCTGTCCCTAAGCTTTTGTGATCAAGGCTAATGCTCTGTCGCTTAAGTCTCAGCTCCATTTCTAGCTTTTTGATGATTAATTAAAGATGAGAGTCACAGACTTCCTTGCCCAGGCTGGCTTCGAACCACATCCTCAGATCTTCACAATTCTTTTTAAAAGTCTTTTTAACTGACTTCTTTGGTTTCCTTTTTCCAAAGCCAACAATAGTCTATTTCCATTGGGAAGCAGCGATAGAAGATCTACCATCACCCTCTTTAACATTAAACAGGACCAAAGTCACAGGGGGGAAGAGAAATGAGGCAGGATAGACCAGGGAATAAGAAAACACTTCCAACACATAGCAGAAGGGCCAGACTCACATGTAAAATTCAGGAAGTAAATTAAAATAGCAGATAAGTGTCTCTGTCACCATTCTCCTATTTATTTTTTTATTTATTGCCAGACCTGGGGACTGAACTCAGGGCTTGAGCAGTGTTCTTGGGCTTTCTCAAGGCTAGAGCTCTACCACTTGGGCCACAGCACCACTTCCAGCTTTCTATGTATGTGGTACTGAGGAATCAAACGTGGGTCTTCATGCATGCTGGACAAGCCCTCTACCACTAGGCCAAACTCCCAGCCCCAATGTCCTTTTTTAATATCATGCTTACAAGTTTTCTTGAATGCTGATAGATTGCATCTGTAGTCCTGGCTACTCAGGATCAAGCTTCAAAGCTAGCCTGGGCAGAAAAGTTTGTGAGACTCTTATCTCCAATTAACTGCCAAAAAAGCTGGAAGTGGAGCTATGGTTCACTAGACTTGAACAGAAAATCTCTGGGACAGTGCCCAGATCCTGTGTTCAAGCCCCAGGACTGGAACAACAATAACAACAACAAAAAAGTTTACAAGATCTGAAGATACAATAAACTTGTCTTTTCCTTATAAATGTGGTTTTTTTTTAACTGGGAACTCTTTATGTATAAGTAGAGACCCATGGAAGGCAAGCTGTGTGCTAGCAACTTGCACCTATAATCCTAGCTACTCACAAGGCTGAGATCTGAGGATCGCAGTTCAAAACCAACCCAGGCAGGAAAGTCCATGAGACTCTTATCTCCGATTAACCACCAGAAAACCAGAAGTGGTGCTGTGGCTGAAAGTGGTAGAGTGCTAGCCTTGAGCTGAAGAGCTCAGGGACAGTGCCCAGGACCAGAGTTCAAGCCCAACACATCCTACTTACCCCAAACCATTACCTAAGAATTCCTCGTGACTGGACCACAGTGCATTAACTCAGATCTGAAAGCACAAAACCATTCTGAGTTTGTAATTCCCAGTCCTCTCTCTTTTGCATTTTGTCCTTGCATTTAGTAGAACCCTGTTACACCAAAAGAAATCCTCGCTAAAACTTTTCCCCATTTCCCTCACATAAAGTGTGTTCAATCCATTCCCGCTCATCATCTGGGAATATCACCTCACCAGCACACTGTATCCTATGGTCCAACTTGACTGTCCTTGGGTACAGTGAAGCCAGAACAAATTTCAACTCTTCTAAATTCCATCTGCAGGGTTTTGTTGATGTTGTTGTTGTTGTTGGCTTGTTTGGTTGGTTGGTTAGTTGGGTTGGTTGATTTTCCTTCCCTGCTTTTCTCTTTTTCAGATTTACTCCCTTGCTTACTGCGACACATCTTCCAGTTTGCTTCCTTTAAAAGGATTTATGGGAGATAAATTTTCTGAGTCCTCACAACCTGAAAAAGGATTGGGCTGAATACAGAAACCTTACGTTGGAAACCATTTCTTTCCGAATTGCGAAGGTGTCTGATGTTGCTGACACGAGGGGAGTCAGATGCCAGCTTGATTCTTGCCGCTTTGTCAGTGACCTGATTTCTCTCTTGGAAGTATTCAGAATGATCTTCTTTCCTTTTTCTCTTCTGACTCACCACGAGGTGCAAATTGGCGTGAGCTCTTTTCTGTTTATTGCATTGGGCACTCTTGGTTCCTTTTCTTTTTTTTTCTTTTAAGTTGGGACTTCACATACAGTTTTGTGATTTCCATTCCATAAGCTACACAAGAATATATGAAGACAGAAACATTTCCAACATCCTGACATAGTTCTTCATACCTTTTCCCAGGTAAAAGCTTTCCAGAACTGGCCAGTGTGCTGGCATTTATCACTGTTTTCCTGTGGAACTTTTTTTTTTTTTGAGTGTCACAGAAATGGGCTTTGACAGTAAGTGCCTTTTTATGTCTAGCTGCTTTACTTAACATTATTTCTCTGACATTCACTCATGTCAAGCCCTATAAAGGTTGGGTTTTTTTGTTTTGGGGTATATAGTATTTCATTGTGTGTGGTGTGTGTGTGTGTGTGTGTGTGTGTGTGTGTGTTGTGTATAACAATGTATTTATCAAATGTTGTTGGATGTTTGGAATTGTCCTCCATTTTGAGATACTCAGAACAATAGTTTTATAACTTTCTTTCACATGTCTTTTTGGTAAAACCAAGTCTTCACTTCCCTGAGTCTGTACCCAGAGGTGAAAATTATTGGATGATGGGGAAGGATGGGTCTCATTTTGTTTGTTTTTTTGGTGAGTCATGGGGCTTGAACTTGGCCTGGGTGCTGTCCCTGAGCTCTTCAGCGCAAGGCAACTGCCCTATCCTTGAGCCAAGCCCCACTTCCCATTTTCTAGAGGTTAATTGGAAATAAGAGCCTCAGGTCGGTCCTTTTGTGCCCGGGCTGGCTTTGAACCTTAATCCTCAGATCTCAGCCTCCTGAGTAGCTAGGATTACAGGTGTGAGCCACCATGCCCGGCAGGGTCTCATTTTTTGTAGAAGCTGGGAAACAGCTTTCCCCACTGACCTGTTACAAATTGAAGCAACAGCAGCAATGTTTGAGAGTTCACATAGTCCCTCTTCCTGGCCAGGACTTTCAAACCTTTCAGTTTTACAACTCTAGTAAGAGTGTGATAATGTTTCATTGTGGTTTTAATTAGCATTTCCCTGATGGCTAATAACATTGATCACCTTTTAATATGTTTATTGACCTTTTTTTTGTACTCTATAATCGACTTGTTTTGTAAAGTGCCTATTCAGATTTTCCTCGTTCTCTTCTTTTTTTATGAACTTACAGGATTTCTTTGTATACTTGGGATACAACCCCTGTAAATCCAGTAAAATCTGTTGAAACTATCTCTCTTAGCCTCCTTCTTACTCTTTAATATTGTCTCTTACTGAAAAGAATTTTATTTAGTGATTTTTTTTGATGGTTAGTAGTTTTGTCTCTTGGGAAAGGAGTTGTTTGTTTAGGTGTGTGTGTGTGTGTGTGTGTGTGTGTGTGTGTGTGTGTGTGTGTATACTCAAGGCCTCATTCTAATTTGGCTTTTTCCACTTAAGGCTGATGCTCCACTACTTTGTTGTTGTTTTGCCCAGCATAATTTCAAACTGAAGCCTTCAGACCACAGCCTCCGGAGTAGTTGGAATTATAAGCATGAGCCTGTCTTATATTCTGTTTATGAAATAGACATGAAGCTACCTCCCAAGCATCTGCAGAGGGAGGAATGGCTGAGGCAGAAAACTGGACAGCCACGCAGAACACCGGAGGATCCACTGAACTTAGTTTCTACATCGCTTCTCTCTCCCGACCCCTCCAGGTATGCATATACACTGACCAGGTAAACAGGCCCCTGAAACTCCCTGGAAGTTCTAGGACATACTGTGAGGAAATCCAGGAGCCCACCGAGCGGTGCTCCCAACTGTCCCATAATTCCCTCCCACCATACCCACGCCCACCACTTAGAACTGAAAGATGGCATGGAGGGAAGAAAACGGGAGGAAAGAGAATGACTAGAAGGGCAGGCCCACAGGCTGTCTCCTGAACCAATGCAGCAGGTAGAATTATCACCACTAGCTGGGTGCAGTTGGGACCGCTATGAATCCCAGCACCTGAGAGGCTGAGGTAGGAGGACTGTGAGTTAGAGACCAGCCTGGGCTAAATAGTGACCAAAAAAAAAAAGCAATAACCCCGACACCAGTGGCTGCTCAGAAAGCTGAGATCTGAAAACTGAGGTTCAGGGTTAGCCCTAGCCAGTAAGTCTATGAGACCCTTACAAGCAGGAAGTGGAGATGTGGCTCAAGTAGTAGAGTGTTAGCCTTGAGAGAAAAAAAGAAAGCTAAAGGACAGTGTGAAAAAAGAAAAAAAAAGTAAATAAATAAAAAGAAAGCAAAAATAACAGAGAAAAAAAAAAAAGGACAGTGTGTCAGTGTGTGCACCCATACACGCGCATGTGTGTGCGCGCACACACACACACAATTACAACTCAGTGTAAATACTTAGGAAGGCAAAAGTCATAGATCAACAAAATACACACCAGGAAATGGGTACTTGAAAGGATAGGGAGAGTCAAGGAAAGGGAGATAGACAAATGTAGAGAAGGTGTCAGGGGGGCTACAATAAAAAAAAAATATAAGCAGTGGCACTCACTATGTAGACAATGAGCTAGACAACTTACAGTTGGGGCAGGAGGGAAAAATTGGGAGAGAGTGAGGGAATTGGTGACATTGTCCCCCCCCTAAAATACTCTTTACCTGACTGATATAACTGTAACCTCTCTGTATATCATCTTCATAATATCAATTAAAGTTTATTTTTAAAATTCAAAGGTACAAATTCAATAACACGAGGGAAGGGGTGAGTTTTGGGGGATGGTTGAGAATGCTGAAAGGAGAGACATGGGTAAGAGCTGTTGTATTCATAAAAGTGCTTTGTTGTTGAATGACAACTCCTTTGTACTACTATTTAAAGGTAATAAAAAAATATTTCTGAAGAAGAAGAAGAGGAAGAAGGAGGAGAAGGAGACGAAGAAGAAGAAGAAGAAGAAGAAGAAGAAGAAGAAGAAGAAGAAGAAGAAGAAGAAGAAGAAGGAGAAGAAGAAGGAGAAGCAGCAGCAGCAGCAGCAGCACTAATATGAACACCTTTGCTCCAAAGCCTTCCTCAACTCCCAGCTCAGTCCAGAGTCTGCCTTATGCCTCCTGGGAGTAAAATAATGTAAAAGATCCTTTCAAGACACTAATCTGCACTACAAAGGAGAGTTGGGGGAGAGACATAGGCTACATGGAAAGATTCAAATTGAAAATGCTCAGGGGGCCCCTTTAATAGAGACAACAATTTCATCTCCTTTCTGAACAAACCTAGAACAAAGCTGGAGAAAGTGCTGAGTGCTCTACTGGGGCGGGGTGGGGCAGGGCGGGGCAGGGCGGCAAGAGAGACAGAGAGGTGAAACTGGGACAGGGTGACAAACCGGCTAGAAACACTTGTGTGTACCCCTTGCTGGGACTCCAGAGAAGTTCACAGCTCCATTAGGGGACCAATGCCCAAACATCCTGTCGTGTACACACACACACACACACACACACACACACACACACACACACACACACGTCACAGCTTCCTTTGGTGAGCATTTAGAAGAGCTCATTATAACTCACAAAATGGAGAGCTCACACCTAACAGCAGCCCCGTTTTCTCTTCAGTAACAGCTTTGTTCATCTACTCTTTCTTTACTTCTGATACAATTGTCTCCCCACAGGTCACGACTGAATGATCGGTAGTATAGTCACAGACCCCTAGGGCCCATCACTGGAATCAAGTTTGGAACATTTTCAGCACCCTAGAAAGAATCCCGACCTCTTATTATCACCACCCTTCTCGACCCTTCCACCCAGCCCGGACTAGATGGTCCCGGACAAGCTTGACTTTTCCTGCTGTCTTTACAGAGATAGACTGTTCTGGGCATTTTTGTATAAGTAGAATCCCACAACATCTGGAGTCTTCAGTGACTGGCTTCTTCCATTTAGCATTCACTTGTCCAGATTCAACCACATTACTACATGTGTCCCCCTTTTTTTAGTCAGTCATGGGCTTTAACTCAGGGTCTGGGTGCTGTCCCTGAGCTCTTTTGCTCAAGGCTAGTGCTCTACCACTTTGAGCGACAGCGCTACTTCTGGTTTTCTGGTCGTTAAGTGGAGATAAGTCTCAAGGACTTTCCTGCCTGGGTTAGCTCTGAACTTCAATTCTCAGATCTCAGCCCCCTGAGTAGCTAGGATTAGGGTTGAGTCACCAGCGCCCAGCAGTGTGGGTCCTTTTGATGGCCAAATAATGCTTCATTGTATGGATAGACCACATTTCATTTACCCATTCATCAGATGATGGAAAGTTGTGTTTATATTTTTAATTTTAGCTAATATAAATAATGCCATGAATAATAAGATTCTGTGTTTACGCGTATTTGCGTGGATCTATGTTTCCATTATTCTGGAATATATGCGGGAATGGGTTGCTGAATTGGATAACGTTACATTTTTGGTTTTGTTTTGTTTTGTTTTTTGCTTTCTTGGAACAGGGGCTCACTAGGTAGTCCAGGCTGAAGATCTTCCTGGCTTTCCTGTCTCAGCCTCCCGAGTGCTGCGATTGCAGCCATGTACCTCCACATTTGGCTCAGCCTGTTGCCAGGCTGTTTCCCAAAGTCGCTATCCCATTCTACATTTTCACAGCGTGGAGGGTTCCATTTTCTCCACATTTCCCTGCGTAGTCATCCTACTGTGTGCACATGGTCTCCTTCCTCCTCCTTCTCTACCTCCTCCTCCTCCTCCTCCTCCTCCTCCTCTTTCTCCTCCTCCTCCTCCTCCTCCTCTTTCTCCTCCTCCTCCTTCTCTACCTCCTCCTCCTCCTCCTCTTTCTCCTCCTCCTCCTTCTCTACCTCCTCCTCCTCCTCCTCTTTCTCCTCCTCCTCCTTCTCTACCTCCTCCTCCTCCTCCTCTTTCTCCTCCTCCTCCTTCTCTACCTCCTCCTCCTCCTCCTCTTTCTCCTCCTCCTCCTTCTCTACCTCCTCCTCCTCCTCCTCTTTCTCCTCCTCCCCCTTCTCTACCTCCTCCTCCTCCTCCTCTTTCTCCTTCTCCTCCTTCTCTACCTCCTCCTCCTCCTCCTCCTCTTTCTCCTTCTCCTCCTTCTCTACCTCCTCCTCCTCCTCTGTGTGCTGTTGGACCTGAACTCAGGCCCTGAGTTTTTGCTCAAGGCTAATGCCCTATCACTTGAGCCACAGCTCCACAGCTGGCTTTCTTTCTTTCTTTCTTTCTTTCTTTCTTTCTTTCTTTCTTTCTTTTTTGGTAGTTTAGTGGAGATAAGAGTCTCATAGACTTTCCTATCCAGCTGGCTTCGAATCTCAGTCTTCAAATCTGAGCCTCCGGAGTAGCCAGGATAACAGATATGAGCTTGTTACAAAGCCAGGCTCTACACCAGTTCTTTATCCTAAATACGAGCCCTTTGTCAGATACATGATTCAAACAATTTTCTCCCGTTTGACAGGTTGTCTCTCTTCACTTTCTGCACAGTATCCTTTGAAGCACACACATTTTAACTTTGATGATATCCAGTGCATCTCTTCTTTCTTTGCTGGCTTATAATGACCCAGTTGTATAACTTCAGGAGGTGGGGTGGCAGAGATTAACCAGCCAGCAAACAGTTTCTAGTGACTGACAGAGCCAAGCTTTGCACCCAGCTCTTCAGGCGTCCTCTGAGAGGCTGGCAAGTCACTGTTCAGGCAGCGTGTTTCCAGCGATCACAGGACCTGGGATAGTATTCTACATGGAGTCCAGGGGTTAGGGCTAGCCATGGCGTCAGGCCTCACTGGTCAGCAAGTCTGTCCCAGAGGTCCAGGGGGCCCAGAAGTGGCTTTTCTGTGGGGCTGTAGGCAGGGAGCCTGGGCAAGTGCGTGGATTGAAGGAGTGTCTCAGCCACTTTGCCCAAAGCCCCAAATCCACCCAATCAGCCCAAGAGATTCTCCAAAAGTCCTTCACGCTCCACTTTAGCCTTTCCCACACGTCATCTCATTATTCTCCATAAATATTCATACCTTCAACAAACGAGAATCCGGTACGTGTACGATACAAAGCACTAAACTGAGAAAGTGTGGAAGATGAAGTGTCTCTCTCCTCAGCTCACCCTGGAGAAGGAGGAGGCTCCTGTCTCCAGCCCAGAGACAGGAAGTGAAGAAGGCACAAGAATAGTTCAGGACTTGGCAGAGACCCCACAACTAGACAAGGATACATAAAAGAGCCTGAATCTACACCTTGATAAACGTCCAATCGACAGGGAAGTCAGCGTCGAGGTTTTCTCTGCCTCTGTTTCCCCATGGGAGAACGAGATTCACCTGTCAGTTAGACATTGCCCAGGGCAGAACGCGAAGGCAGACATGGGCTTCACATTTCTTCAACGTCATCTTCCAGGTCTGCAGAAATGATAGAAGTCCCTGCCAGAAGCTGACTCAGCAAGTCCACTTCCTGTGCAGAACAAAGGCCAAACCTATCTTTTCATAGTTGGGTTTTGTTTTGTTTTGTTTTTAACAACTAATTTTCCAGGCAAATCTTTTATTTGTGTAAAAGCTCATTCAGCCCTGAGCATGTTATTCATGTCTTTGAATTTTATCTCCTTTTAATTAAACAAAAAAAAAACACATAAGGAGACAAATTAGGTCATCATCAAAGGCTTCTTTCTCTTCTCCAAAACCAGCAGCGTACATATTAACCCTCGCCTTGCCGCAGATGGGCTGTCTGGGTAATTTCCCCTCCCTGGGCTCTTTTCCCTCTTGCTACCTGAAATGCTTCAGGCTCCACTTCTCTGCAAGTCCCTTCCACGCTGAACATCCCAAGCCTCGATCTCTGAGCCTTAGGCATAAACCCACAATGCTCTCCACCTCACACGGGATGGAAGCCGAGCTGTGACATGACCTCACAAAACACCTGTGATGTGTCAGAAGCCTCATCTTTAGTCTTCACCTCCAGCGTGAGGAGCAGCCAGAGGGATTCTTTTGAAATGTTAAGTCGGATCCTATCCTCTCTCTCTGCTCCAAGGCTTCCTTTTCACTGCAAACCAAAACCCAAATCCTAACAATAACCCACAACGCCCCCATGGATCGGTCATCTCTCCATTCCTCTGCAGTCCTCATCCAGCCACGCTCTGAGGACAAGCCACACACCCCCTCTGCCCTCGCCTCTGGGGCTTCACCCAAGTTCCTTCTTGTCCGGTTTGGCTGTCAGAATTAAGTAGAAACCAGGGATACTGTTAAATAGCCAAAAACGAGAGCAATGTCACTGTAAAATGCCACCAAGTGCCAAGGTGGATAAACCCCCCTCACTGAAAGTGCTGGGGGCGGGGATGGGAGGGGGGAACCCAGCTAACTCAACCTCAGGGCCTATGTCCAGAATTTGTTTTATTTTCCTCCCTATAACCAAGTGCTTTCTGACTCTGTCTCTTTGCCAGCTAGAACACAATCTCCCTGTGGGGCAGGGACCTGCTTTCTCTTGGGGACACATTCTCCAACACCCACAGGAATCACATGGAAGACTTGATCTACCAACTCTACAAGACAGCTGTGGAAATGGGGCTCAGCAAAGTGTTTATTGCTGTGGTGTCCTGCTCAGCTCCCCCCCCGCCCCCCCCACCCCACACACGAACACAAATCCTCCACCCCCGGGCCCTTGAGGACTGAGGTCTTTACTTTCCAATTTCTAAGACTGTTGACTAATTTAGCACTGAAACCGCGTCCCTCCCCTGAGAAGCTGCCTCACCCAAGTGTCCACCTCACCTCCAGGGACTGGTCAACTGGAGTGCCAAGTCCGAGCCGCTCTGCCTCCCTCTGGGGGACTCTCACGAGCTGTTCACACCACAGGACTCCACAGAGGAAGTGCAGAAGCCTCTGCTGCCACTGCACATTATTCCATGTCCCTTTCCCTTCCCTTGCAGATATTTTCCTTGTTCTTTCTGCCTGACTGTGTAGCCTCTGCCTTGAGTTTGATTGGGTCAAGGGTAGGCTAAGGCTGGGGGATGTCCAGGTGGCTAGGACAGCGTCTTCGTCTTTGAGACATCATAGATTCCCCCATCCCCTAATCCCTGGATAGACGGTGCCCCCAACCCACTTACCAGCGGGACAGTACCAAAGACAGAGTGGACCCAACCCCAGAGGAACCACTGTGACAGGCCCCACCGCAATGCCAGCTGCCCAGTGCCAAGAAGACAAGGGCCTGCCATGGCTTCAAGATGAAATGTCCTCCACAGGCTCATGCCCCCAGCTCCCCACAGGGGGCGCTGCCTGGAGAAGTTCTGGAAACCTGACGAGGTGGGGGCATTGCTAGATCATGTAGCCCACTAGGGGTGGGTTCTTGGCAATCTCTTGCCTTGCCCCTTCCTGGTTTCCCTTTCTCTGCTTCCTGACCATCATGAGGTAAACTTCTCTACTCAGCCACCCCTCCAGACTAGGATGCACTGATACCTGGGAGATCATGAGCCAAAATAAACAATACTTCTTCTTTTAACTTGTTCATATTATGTCACAGAAACACAAGAATAATTAACACCAGCCCCCTCCAGGCCCAGAGTACAGGCCCTGCCACCTCTGGAGAGGAGCCATTCCGTCATGGATCCCTTGGGGTTGGTTGGACAAAGGATGTTGGGTCCTTTGGTACAGGACTGGGTGCTGGATACAGAATTCCCAGACCTCAGCTCCAGCCAGGCAGGCTCAGCGGGTCTTAGGTACAGGGAAATTCAGGGTCTTTGGCCTCCATCCTCCTACTGTCCTGACGCCTCACTGTCCCACAGCCACCTTTCCCTTTCCTGCATTCTCTCTTCAGCCTTCCCTGTGCTTCCATTCTGATTACTAGGGCTCTTAAGAAATTCTTGGCAGACACAGTGGCTCACACCTATAATCCTAGCTATTCAGGAGGCTGAGATCTGAGGATCGAGGTTCAAAGCCAGCCCAGGCACTAAAGACTGTGAGACTCTTATCTCCAATTCACCACTAGAAAACTGGAAGTGGCACTGTGGCTCCAGGGGTAGGGCAGTAGCCTTGAGCTGAAGAGCTCAGGGAGAGCCCCCAGGCCCAGAGTCTAGGCCCCAAGACTGACAATAATAATAATAATAATAATAATAATAATAATAATAATAATAATAATAAATTCTCTGAGCCAGTTACCAGTGGTTCACACCTGTAATCTTAACTACTCAGGAGGTTGAGATCTGAGGACTGCAGTTTGAACCAGCCTGGGAAGGAAAATCTGCAAGACTCTTATCTCCAGTTAACCACCAGAAAACTGGAAATGGTGCTGTGGATCAAGTAGTAGAACACCAGCTTTGAGTAACAAGAGCTCAGAGACAGAGCCCAGGCCCTGAGTTCAAGCCACAAACCCTACAACTGGGAAAAAAAGAAAAAGAAAAACATTCTCCAAACATACACCTTTCCTGTGTGATTCTATTGCCCAGGTCACCTCCCAGTCCTCCCCTTTCCCACTCAGATACTCCACAAATAGCCTGAGAGGAGACAGGGGTGAGGAGGAGGAGGAGGAGGAGGAGGAGGAGGAGGAGGAGGAGGAGGAGGAGGAGGGGGAGAGTGCAGGGAAGAGGCGGGAAGAGCACATTAGAGGAAAGTGGGGAGAGGTCAAATCCTGACAAAAGTCTCTTTGTAGTGGCTCAGATGCAATGACCTTTTTTTTTTTTCCTAAGACAAACTCCAGGGTTTGGGTGCTTCTTTTGTTTGTTTCTCAAGATTGGTGCTCTACCACTTGAACCACTGACGGTGGTTAATAGAAGCTAAGAGTCTTATGGACCAGGCTGGCTTTAAACTGCGATCCTGTGTCTCTGCCTCCTGAGTAGCGAGGACTGCAGGTGTGAGGCACTGAGACTCAGAAGAAAGGAGGGAGCTTTGTTGGGCACAAGGAGTCCCTGCAGCAGCAACAGACCTAGGTTCCAGGAGTCCTCACTGCCTGGCCGCACGGAGCCCTGCCTGGCCATGAAGTACCAGTGGGGAGAGTCCAGCTAGAATATGGCCAGGGTGGAGCAAACAGAGCTGAAGCAGGAACAGAACCCCCACTCTATCCGTCCACTGAGCATCTTTAATAGCCCCTCCTGGCTTCCTTTATGGGCTGCTGAGCCCCCAAAGATATGCCATTTCTGGGTACCAAGTAGTTCTGGTACCTTCAGGTGGAGCTTCTCCACTCCCCCCCACTGCCATTAGCTCTGCCCTCCGAGGCTGAAGAGCTGTGGTCCACTGTCAGCTCTGCCTTCTATTTGCCCTCATAAAGTCTCTTTCCTTCTCTGGTTTCCATCCCCTGATTATAAAATACAAAGGCTGGAGGAGATGGTTGTTGAGAGACCTCTAGACCTCAACAGCTCACCAGACACAAAACTCCCAGCAGGGGCCACCACAGGAAAGCTGGTGACCCAGCTCTTACCCAGTCCCCTCCCAGACCTCCATGAGCAGTCAGCTGTGCAGCTGGGCTTCCTCTGGTGCCTGCTCACTTCCCAGCATGGGCTCTCTGCACCTCAGTCCTTAGTTTGGGGGCTGGTCTTGATGCCGCTCAGGCTGAAAAGAAGAAAGAGACCCACTCTTGCTAAGTACCTCTTCTGAGCTATGCACAGAATAGTGGTTTCCGTCTCCATACAAGATCCTCCCAGTGAGTTGTTTTACTCTCACTTGAGAAATCTAAGCTCAGAGAAGTTAGGTAACTGGTTCAACAGCACACAGCTCTTGTCAAGGCCAGAACTGCAGCCTGGAACCATAAAAATTTACCTTTAGCCTGGTGCAGTAGCTCACACCTGTAATCCTAGCTACTCAAGAAGCTGAGATCTGAGGATCAGACCTTGTCTCCAATGAAGCTCTAGAAAATGGGAAGTGGAGCTTGGCTCAAGGGGAGGGCAATATCCTTGAGTTGAAGAGCTCAGGGACAGCGCCCAGGCCAAGTTCAAGCCCCATGACCCACAAAAAGAAAGTTGCTTTTGCATTGTTGCAAAGAGGGTGTTCATGTGGACAGCTCTCAGTCTTTCCTGGAGGCAAAGAATGAACAAACTAAAGCCCTTTGGAAGAGGAAGATGGCGGGATGCTTCAAGAAGTCAGTCTACGGCTCGTGTGACCCAGACCAGAGACGTAGTGATCTTGAGACTGGATCATACTTCTGCCACCTGCTCGCTGGGTAAACTAGAGTACACTATACTCTTGGTTTTCTGATCTGGAATGAAAATATGTACATATTGCTACTTACCTCATGGTTCCAAGAATCAAACTCAGCCATGGATATGAACATATCTGGCATTGAGAATGTGCTGGAACAATGAAACCAACCATCCTTTCCTCACAGCCGGGCTTCTATCAGACCTGAGGAATGGACAGAGATCAATTCACCTTTAGGAATATGTCTGTCAGAAAGAGCATGGTTTCTCTCTCTGCCCACAGAGCCCCGTGGAGAATACACAACACAGCAGCACACCACACGGCACAGGCGCTGCCATCTTCCCTCCCACCCCTCCCAGCTGGTCGCCTGCCATCCCATGGCCAGCCCCTCCAGCTAAGGTTGGCACACAGGAGCCACAAGCCAGGTGTTTGGGTTTTGTTAAGATTAGGTGAAAAATAAAGCCTTTAAAATAATAATTCTCAGCCATCAAAGGGCCATTTCTCTTCTGGCTTGGTCTTTTCTGATACACAAGAGGTTGAGGTGGTTCTTTTTTTTTTTCTTTCCTCCCCCCTGAAGAAAAAAGGTGGAAGAAAGTTAGCTCTCTACAAAGCCAAAACATGAAATTCTCTAAAGCACTCAGAGTTTACTCTGGTGCTTTGGTTTTTCTGGTATCTCCGATGAAAGGAAAAGGGAACTTAGGAAAAGTCCATTTCCCCAGCGGCTGCGACACACCTGCAATTCCAGAAGGGGTGTCCATGCAAAGCAGATCCGGTGGGTGACTGTCTGACGAGCTCCCTGAGGCAGAATTGACATCATTGGAAAACTGGGGAGTCCCCTTCACCCACAGCTTGAGAGAGGAGTCAAGCCTATGGCTTGAGGAATGGTGAGTTTAGACTGGATGGTCTCGCTCCATGCCCAGCTTCCTAAGGAAGGTGACATGGGAGGGAATTCTCCCCACAGGGCCAGTGCTACACAGACACAGCCCCCACAGATAACAACTATCAACTCTGGATAATCTGTTTGAAAGGCTTTGGTAATACAAATAAAGAAAACCAAAAAAAAAAAAAAAAAACAGGCATGGCCAGGTATGCAGGGCTTAAGCCTGTAATTCTAGCTACTCAGGAGACTGGCTCTGAATCATGGTTCAGAGCCAGCCCCGAACAGGAAAGTCCATAAGAGCCCAAAGTGCTGGCTTTGAGTGGAAAAGCCAAGGAACAGTGTCCAACTCCAGTTCTAGTCAGGGCGGGAGGGTGGGGGAACAGGCAGAAATCAGAGGGGAGTAAACACATGTATCATAGAAGCTCAAGACTGTTATCTGACCCCATATATGACTCTAATCTAATCTCATCTCATGAGTTTTTAAATCTTTTGATATTCTATTTCCTTCAGCTGCTCTGGAGCCCCCCCCCCCCCGGTACACACACACACACACACACACACACACACACACACACACACACACACGGGCCAAGGCACTGTCCCCGAGCTCTTATTGCTCAAAGCTAGCACTCTACCACTTTAAGCCACGGCTCCACTTCCAGTTTTCTGGTAATTAATTGGAGATAAGAGTCTCACAGATTTTCCTGGCCTAGCTGGCATTAAACTGAACCAAATCATGACCCTCAGATCTCAGCCACCTGAGTGGCTAGGATTACAGGCATGAACCACCAGCTCCCAGCTTCCTTTAAAATGCCTTTAAAATGCACATGTTTTGCATCAAATAACCTAAGTTCTTGGCAGGGAGAATCTCAAATCTCAAATAGATTCTACTTCACCAGGATTTCGCTATTAGAATGCACACACATCCGGCCACAACTTCAGTAGAATCCCCCAGAAAAGGAGCAGGCAGAAAACAATACCTTTCCTTCAGCCTTTGCAAAGTGCATGGCTGCTGCACCTATAAGAAGTGACAGATCACTAAGAGAAAAAGTATAACTGGTGTGTATTCTAAGACATAGGAGCCTTCAGAAATGAAAGCCTAGAGACCCAAACTCTGTGTGTGTTTTTTTCTGGCAATTCAGAGGTGCATGATTGAAGGACAGAAAGGATCTAGTTTCACAGTTACAAACTAAGGGAAACTCAGCAAGATCTATTTGTTCTTATTCTTCTTGGCCACTGGTTGTAGGTTCTAGAATGAGGATCTCGAGATCTATTTTGGGGGTGAGGTAGGTCACAGAATTCAGGGAAGAAAGTCACCTTTTTTGTGGGTTTCTCAGTTTCCTTTGGCTTAAAATACTCTGGTACACCCAAGATGCCACATCTGAGTATTAACAACACCCCATGTTCATTATCTACTGCTTAGAAATCACTTTTGTTCAATGGCTGTCTGGACAGTCCTGCCTCTTCCAAGAAAGTGCTCTAAAACTCTACCTCCGCTAGGAACACTTTAATCAGGAACTAAGACCTAAGAGAGCCAGTCTGAGGATCCACTGATTTGATCTAATCGCTTTACTTCAGACATGGGAACTCAAAAGCTGGGGAAGAGTAGTGATTCCAGTGGCTTCCATGGAAAATTAATAAAAGATGAAGAATACCTTAGAAGATAGCAGGCACAGATGGAATTACATTTTCAGCCCTACTGAAATTTTAGTTATGAGCCACAAGGAGGAATGAGGGGAAGGAGTGTGATTCCCCTTTTCCAGATGAGGGAATCAAGACCCTACAAGGCAATGAGACTTGTCCCAGGTCATCCGGACAAGCAACAGAGTCTATGTGGGGTTCATTGTGGGGCTCTCATTCCCTGATCTTCAGCCAGCTGTTTGTGTTAAGACCAGGTACCCGGAAACTCTGAGTCCAATTCACATGGAAATCTCAGGAGAATCCACACTGGGGAGGGGACAGGGACTGGCCCCTGCTAGTCAATCAGATCTTCACCCCACCCCTGATGAAGCCTTAAATTCTGGGACTTTAGCCATGGAAATTGGCCCTTGATGTCCCTATTGTATTTGGACTCAAGTAGAGAAACTTTTTATCCCCTGTCAGTACTGGGGCTTGTACCTCACTTGGCTTTCTCACTCAAGGCTAGTGCTCTACCACTTGAGCCACACCTCCATTTCTAAGTTTTTGCTGTTTAATTGGATAATACAGTCTCTCAGATTTGTCTTCCCAGGCTAGCTTTGAACTAGAATTCTCACATCTCAGACTCCTGGGTAGCTAGGATTATAGGTATGAGTCACCAGCACCCAGCTTAGGTAGAAAACCTTGCTACCTTGGGACTGAAAGTCCTTCCTGGGAGACAGGCCTCATGCAATTTCCTGGAGGATTTGGGTCTCTCTCTGTCTCTGTCTTTCTTGTTCTGTCTGTGTCTCTTTCTCTCCTCTCTCTCTCCTCTTTCAATCAAATCAAGCACCACTGCATTTGGCCTAGTGCTCCCCAAGACTGGAGAAGATGTTCTCCCTATCTGTGCCGACCCCCCCCACCTTTCTCTCTACCTTGAGTTGGTCCCATCCACAGAAGTCAAATTGGAGTCTTCAGGGTGACACTGCCCTCTGAGGCCTACAGAGAATCCTTGATACTTTCAGCCCATTGATTCAGGGCACACATAGCTTCCACAAGGCTCATGGTCTGGATTCTAAAACTCAGGACCCCTGCACACTCTCCAGCCCCACTTTTACCTCTGCATCCTGTAGGGGGTCACCAAGCCCTGAAGGACTGCCTCCCTCCATTGCGCTATTCAGAGCCACTCATAAATTGCAAAGTTTGACTCGTTTTTCTTCATAAATCCAGAGCTTCCAGACTGCTGTTTGATTTGTGTTCCTGAATTATCCATGAAATTTTCAATGGCTCAGTGAACTGCCAGGCACGGGTCTCTCTCAGCCCCTGAGGAGAAGCTCTAGAGGCTGAGGCAGGGGACAGAGGGCACCGAAGTGGGAAGTGCTCTGGCTTTGGAGAAAGGACAAACATCAAGGGCATGGTAGGAAAGTTCTACAAGGCAGAGAGAGAAGGCTTTGTGGGAAGGCCACTGATGTGGTCAAGAGCAGACACACTCCGTACCCACCAGAGGAGGAATAGAAGGGGGAGAAGACTACGGCACACAGTCTCTGCTCCTGAGACAATAACCAGTCTCCCACAATTCTTTAAAGCTAAGGTTACCATTGTACAGAGCAGGAAGACTAAAAGAAGAACCCAGATTCAACTGATGTTTAAAAAGGGTTGATTTCTTTCTTTTTTTTCTTTTGTTTTTGTAGTACTGGTGTTTGAACTCAGGGCCCCATACTTGCTAGGCAAGTGCTCCACCATTTCAGCCCCTGGCCCCCTTTCTTTTTTCATTTACTTTTTTTGCTTTAGTTATTTTTCAGAAAAGGATCTCAAGTTCTTGGTGTTGCTTAGGAGGCAAGACATCACTCGTCCTCCTTCTGCATCTGGAGGAGCTGGGATTACGAGTGTGGCCACTACACCCAACTCTCTGGAGCTGGGTGTATTTTTGTTGTTGTTGTTGTTGTTGTTGTTGTTTGACTGGACCTCTGAGCCTGGGAGCTGTCCCTGAGCTCTTCAGCTCAACACTATCACTCTACCACTTGAGCCTCAGCACCACTTCCAGATTTTTGGTAGTTAACTGGAGATAAAAGTCTCACGAGCTGAGCGCAGTGGCTCACGCCTGTGATCCTTACTATTCAGGAGGCTGAGATCTGAGGATCAAGGTTCAAAGCTAGCTCGGACAATAAAAAACCAAGAGACTCTTATCTTTCCAATTAATCGCTGGAAAATGGGAAGTGGGGCTGTGGCTCAAAGGTAGGGCAGTAGCCTTGAGCTGAAGAGCTCAGGGACAGCGCCCAGGCCAGAGGTCAAGCCACATGACCCCCCCCCCAAAAAAAAGTCTCATGGATTTTTGTGCCTGGGCTGGCTTTGAACCATGATCCTCAGATCTCAACCTTCTGAGTAGCTAAGATTACAGGCCTGAGCAACCGGTGCTTGGGTACTTTTTTGTTTGTTTTGGTTTGGTTTTGGCCAATCCTGGGCTTGGGCTCAGGGGTCTGAGCACTTGGTTTTTTGTCTCAAGGCTAGAGCACTACCACTTGAGCCACAGCACCACTTCTGGATTTTTTTTTTTCTATGTAAGTGGTACTGAGGAATCAAACCCAGGTCTTCCTGCAAGCTAGGCAAGCACTCTACCACTAGGCCAAACTCCCCACCTTTGGGTACTTTTTTGAAATGGGCTAAAATATTCTTGCTATGAAGTTGATTCTTTCTCCCATCTTGAGTACAGTTTCGTGGCATCAAGCTCATTCTTCTTATGGTTGGGCTGCCACTTCATCTTATCTCACAGGCCAAGCACTGGAGTACAGAAACACACAAGGAATACCAAGCAAAGATACAATAAAGCCACCAGCACAACCATACTCACTGTCCACCATCTCCAAGATACAGAGTCAGCCCAGACGCCGCTCGATGGTTGAATGGTTCAAGAAAATGTGGTCTATATATCTTCTCAACAGAATTTTACTCATCTGTTAGAAACAATGGTATGGTACCATTCATAAAGCACTATAAGTACCTGGGGGGGGAATATATTCAGTGAAGTAAGCCAAACCCAGAGAAACCAAGGTTGCATTGTTTCCTTCATTTGTAATAGATAAAATGTATCTATGGATGTGCAAGTAAGCAAGTTGGATATTATGTGAGTAGTTACAAATTAATTAACTAAAGTAGAATAGCCACTGTGGGGAATCCAAATAGTATAATCTCTTAGAAAGACTAGTTCAAGCCCTGGGCTGGTGACTCACCCAGATAATCCTAGCTACTCAGGAGACTGAGATCTGAGTATCATGGTTCAAAGCCAGCCAGGTCAGGAAAGTCTGTGAGATTCTTATCTCCAATTAGCCATCAGAAAGCCAGAACACATTTAGTTTTCTTTCTTGGTCGATTCTTCTAAATCTTGAAACTGTAGTAGTGTATGCCAGGTACGGGTGGCTCAAGCCTGTTAACCAAGCTATCCAAGAGGCTGAGATCTAAGGATGGCAGATCAAAGGAAACCTATGCAGTAAAGTCCATGAGACTCATCACCAATTAATCAGCAAACAGAAGAGCTAGAAACAGAGCTGTGGCTCAAGTGGTAGGGTGCCAGCTTTGAGTGGGGGAAAGCTAAAGCCCGGAGTTCAAGTCCCAGTACTGGCTTAAAGGGGAGGCGAGGGAAGGGGGGAAGAAATAAGAAGGGGGAGTGGTGTTAGATCGTGTCCACATCACTGAAATTCATTCTCCGAGAATTCCAAAGACCCTGAATGCAGCAGCCGGGATGCCCCAGTGCTCCTACCCAGCCCTCACTGCACCCAAGGCACAGTATGCTTCTTCCATTCCGTTCTAGGATGTCTGGAACAACCAGTTGTCCCTTCATCTCAGGAAAGTATAGAAGGAAAAGCATGGAGTCTGTGTGGCTTGAATCCAAGACGTATCTCTGCTGCTCACTCGCTCCACGACCAGAAGTGAGTCCCTTACTGTCTCAAAAACCTTCATCTTCTCCACCGTGCCTGGGGTGGATGTAAGGATAAATGAAGAGTCTATTTCTTCCAAGGGATATGTGGTGCAGAGTCCAACATCACCACACTGCTTAGGTTCAAATCCCAGCTCCACTGGTTGCAGACCATAACACACACACACACACACACACACACACACACACACACACACACACACACCTTTGGAACTTTGGTCTCCACATCCATGTGATTACTATGGAACCGCTACGAGGGTTTGAGGTGGTGGCTGGCAGAGGCAAGGTCCCACACTGGTAGGTTGTCAGTGATTTGTCCTGGGCTCCCCACACCTTACATTCCACATCTAAATCTGTTGGTCCTCTATTCCTGCCTATAAGGATCAAGCCAGGAGGGCTGGAAGCTACAGCTGTGTGGCCAAGCATAATAATACTGGTCTTCATCCCAGGTAAGACTGGAGCTGCAAAGTAGATGGCACAGGAAAGGGGAGGGGAGGAAGTCAGAGCGTAGACAGGACAGGCTCTGGAGGGCAGAGCTGTGACTTTACAGAGCTGGTGCACTCCAGACTGTGGGCCTTTGCCACTGGAAATTCTGGAATGAGATGGTCAGTAGCCTTGGCTTTGAACTGAGCTCCCCACACAGCCTTTGATCTCGAATTGCTGAGAGAAAGACAGGGGAGACTGCAAGGCCAAGGAGACCGGCATAGGAGAGCACAGGAGAAAACACGGCTGGCTCTGGCCTGGCAGGACCCTCAAGTTCCCCTGCAGAGACAATTCTCAGTCTCTGATTCATGAGTCACTGGAAACCCAGGCACTGGCTTATCAAGGAGAACCAGAGCACGTGTTCAGGCTCGTGCATTGCTAAGACCAAGGGGAAGGAGAAAAGTTGCAAACGTGTATACCACAGAGATGTAGATCTGTCACCAGCATTACCAAAGGACTTCGGGGCCCTTAAATGTCATTTCTCCTGCTAACCAACTGTTTTCTTCATGGAGAAAACAGATGAGCAGCGTTTCTTCACCAGCCATGGCTATGATTGGCACTAACAACACTTGAATCTCACAGGCCCCGAACACCTGTCTACCAACTCCAAGTTCTCTGTTCTTTGGGAAATCTACTTCAGTTTTTTTGCAGAGTGCAGTGGGAGGGAAGGGCGGAAGCTCACCCGGGGTCCCCTGGGTTTCCACTCACTTACTGCTCTGCAGGCATTGTTCTTCTCCTATGACCCTTGCAAATGGACTAGGCGCCTGTGATCTTAGCTGAGATCTGAGGACTGCAGATCAAAGCTAGCCCACTTAGGAAAGAAAGTCCATGAGACTCTTATCTCCAACTATCCCTTGGAAGAAAACCAGAAGCAGAGCCTGCGGCTCAACGTGAGAGGGCACTAGCTTGGAGCAAAAGAGCTCAGGGACAGGACTCAGGCCCTGAGTTCAAGTCCCACAACTGACACAAATAGAGGAATAACTGCATATGTACATATGTATTCCATTACAATGGAGCATCAGCAGGCACTGTCCTAAGCCTTGGCACTCTCCTGCCAGAGAGAAAAGGTGCTGGAAGGGGAGCTTGACCCTAAAACCTTAATTATGCAAACGATTTCTCCTTTTTGGTTTGTTTGTTTGTTTTTCCAGTCCTGGGCTTGGGCTCAGGGCTTGAGCACTGTCCCTGGATTTTCTCAAGGCTAGCACTCTACCACTTGAGCCACAGCACCGCTTCTGGCTTTTTGCTACGTATGTGGTACCGAGGAATCGAACCCGGGTCTTCATGCATGCTAGGCAAGCACTCTACCACTAGGCCAAACTCCCGGTCCCAATTTCTCCTTTTTGTAAAAGAAAACATTCTTGTCAGGGTGATGTACAGAGAGGTTACAGTTACATTTATTGAGTAGTGGACAGACAATGGATACCCTTTCCCATGCTTTTCTCCCACTTTCCCTCTCCCAACCCCCTCCCAGTCATCCATCTTATCTCAACTTCTCCTTCTACATATATATATATATATATATATATAGAGAGAGAGAGAGAGAGAGAGAGAGAGAGAGAGAGAGAGTGAGAGAGAGAGAGGGGGGGGAGGAATGGAGGGAGGAAGAGCCAATTCTTTCTGAAGACACATAGGCCACCAAAATCATTGTATTAGGAAAGATTTGATGGCTAGCCACATGTTAATTCCTGAAAAAAACTGCCACTCTGGTCTTCAGGCATTTCAGAAGCACTAAACCCAAGTCCAGGCTCTTCTCCCCAACACAATGGCCTCTTCTCTCCCAGGATGCTTCTGTCCCCAGCATCCTGGTATATACCATTCCTCCCTCTGCTGCAGCAGACACAGCTATAGGTGTAGGAGCCCCAGGAGAGGACAAGAGCAGGTCTGACCTAGTAGGATCCTCAGTTCTCCTGCAGAGACAATTCTCAGCATTGGCTGAGAATGAATTCCTTTATCAGATTTAAAATGTGAGGCTGAAGCCAGATGCTGGCGGATCCTACCTATAAATCTACAGCCAAAGGATCACAGCTTGAAACCAACTCGGGTTGGTTTTGAAAAGTCTGTGAGACTCCATCTCTGATTAAGCAGCAAAAACACTGTGGCTCATGAAGTATCGTGCCTGCCAAGCAAGTCTTGGGCCCTGTGTTCAGGTTCTAGTCCCCTGCATACTCTGGATGGTGAGATTCTCATACTGAGGCTCTGTCCACATGCTCGAGTTGGGAGTGGCAAGACGGGGAAGTTTGGACATGACTTCCTGCTGCCAGCATCCCATCCAGTGACACTCAGCACCAGTGGTTACAGGCAGGGGCCTGCTCTTACCTGGGGAAAATGAGAAATAAGAGGAAAAGGCAGGCCCAGAAGTCACTGCAGGCACCATGACATGGAAAACTTTCTGGGTGCCTCATCCTTCTCCCTTCCATGCCTTCCTTCCCCAGGAATCTCAGTGGTGAGAAACAATATGGAGGCGAGGCCTCTTGTAAATGGAATTAAAAAGCCCTCCAAGTTAGACAAGCTGTTCCTTCGTCCTCAGAACAGCAGGTTCCTAGCGCAGGTTGACAGGTGCCTGCCCTCTGTCACTTGGGATGTGTCTGTCTCCCCAGCATCCTGGAGGGAGAAGATAGCATAGGTGGTCCCTGCCTTTCTCCTCTAACCCCACCCTGCATTTGGCTTTTATTTTCATTTTGTTGAAGTAAACCTCCTGCCACATAAAAGATTTCACCTCTGAATCCTGTTGTTATCCCTGCCAAACCTGGCCTCCTCTGCTTTCCCTGAAGACCCTACCTCTGGGGCACATCCCCTCGGCCCATCCTAGCTGGAGTCATTGAAAACGTCTCCAGAAGACGTAGGAGCAAGCTGGCACAGTGGTACACGCCTGGCATCCCGGCTTTTCGGGAGGCAGAATCGGAAGGATCTCAATTTAAGGTCAATCTAAAGGGAGACAGTCAATAAAACTCAACTGGATTATAGCCTTACATCCACTCAAGGAAAAAAAAAATGTAAGATGCTATCCCAAACTAACCTTTAAAAGGCTAAAAAAAAGACCCAGGGTAGGACTCATGTAACAATAAGTCTGCCTAGCAAATGTAAGTCCCTGAGTTCAACTTCCAGTACCATATATATATATACACACAAAAGATGTATTAACAAGCTAGGCATGGTGGCATGTTTCTGTAACCCTAGGTACTCAGGAGACTGAGACAGGAGGCTATTGAATTCAAGGCTGAAGTTAGCAAGGCTGGTCTCAGAAACAAAAGTAAATGAATAAACAGAAGGCCTGGGAATATGACTCATGTGGTAGCAAACTGCCCAGTTTAATCCCCAAGTACCTAAAAAATTTTTTAAAAAAAATCAAAAAAAGGAAACACAGCCCAGCCTCTCGCTGTCTCCAACCTTTGTTCTGTCTTTAGAAAAACCATTCCATTCTCTATGCGTCTTTTGCCTCAATTCAGAGTCCAAGCCATTTCCCTTGTAAGCTCCCCTCCCCCTCTCCCCCCCCCCCCCCGCATCCCCACTCAGGCCACTCCCCTTTTTGGGTCAGTGGGTCAGTCCCGGAGGTTTAACTCAGGACCTGAGCCCTCAAGGCTGGCACTCTACCACTCGAACCACAGCTCTACTTCTGTTGTTTTTTTTTTTTTGGGGGGGGGGGGCACCGGGCGGGGAGTTGGTGATTGATTGGAGAAATGATTCTCATGGACCTTCCTGGCCATGTTAATATTAAACTTCAATCCTCTGATTTTAGCCTCCTGAGTAACTAGGATTACAGGCATGAGCCACCAGCACCCTGAGAGAAGCCTTTCTAAATTCTAATCCCGTCTGAGTCATAACTATGGCCACAAAAGGCTGAGCGCCTTGCTAGCCTATGCACTGATCCCCAGTTTGGCACAGTGTCAGCACATAGTGGGTGTACATACAGTAACAGTCAGATGGAGACACAGTTTGGCTCTTTCCCTGGGTCAGAAGCTCTCCAGAATGGCAATGACTCTCAAACCTTTGCAGACCTTGCCTTGCCATGGAGCTGAGCCCACCGGAGCAGCTGCCTGGCCACCCTGGCACACCACAGAGTATGGTAATGCCAGCATTCATGTTGCTGGGTGCCCTTGCTTGGCGAGGGTGTTTGATGCTGTGTAAGCACTTTCCTCTCATTATCCTATTTACTCTTCACAATAACCATGTCACGGGGACACCATTAGCCACCTTTTCACAGGGGTTAATTGAGCTGACCAAGGTGACTCTGACTAAGTGACGGAGCCAGAGCTCAAAGCAGTTCTGTCTGCCCCAAGAGGGCAGCTCACGTCCTCAGCCAGCTGTCTGCTGGCCCAAGAGGGCATTCACAGCCCACTCCACCACACGGGGCCCTACCTGTTGTTCCATCTGAGGATGGCAAAGTACAGAAGCTCAGCTGAGATCAATAGTACCACTCATTCCTGCCCCAAACCCACCCCATGCCAGGACTCTGACTGACCTGTGACACCATCAAAGGTAAAACATCCTAGACAACTCTAAACCAATACCCCTGTGTGGGGACGTAAGTCTTTATCTACACAGGTAGGTGCCCAGCCCCTGGCATCTGGGCCCCAGAAGCAGCTGAGATTCCTACCAAGCCCACTTCCCCTTGAGTTCTCCTCATCCCAGCCACCCTGAACCCCTGAGTTAGCCCTCTGGCCTCACCACACCCCATGTCCCATGTCCCATGTCCCAGCCAACAAAACAGGGAGCCATTTGCTGTGGTCCAGAGCTAGGAGCTAGAGGCACCATGCCAGGGGGTTGGTACTCGGAGTCACACACACACACACACACAGAATAGAAAGAATTTAAGATAGGTGTGTGTGTGTGTGTGTGTGTGTGACTGTGACTGTGTGTGTGTGAATGTGTGTGTGTGTGTGCTTGAGGTGCTTGAACTTGAGTCCTGGGCACTGGTCCAGAGGTTTTCTGCAGGCTAGCACTCTACCACTTGAACCACCACTCCACTTCTGGCTCTCTTTTTTTGGGTGGTTAATTCAGATTAAAGTCTCACAACTTTTCTATCTGGGCTGATTTCTAACTGCAGTCTTAAATCTTAAGTCTCCTGAGTAGTTAGGATTAAAGGTGTGAGTCCAGCCTTGTCCTTTTTTTTTTTCCAGTCCTGGGCTTGGGCTCAGGGTCTGAGCACTGTTCTTGGCTTTCTCAAGGCTAGAGCTCTACCACTTGAGCACAGCACCACTTCTAGCTTTTTTTTCTCTATGTATGTGGGACCAAGGAATTGAACCCAGGTCTTAGTGCATGCTAGGCAAGCACTGTACCACTAGCCAAACTCCCAGCCCCTGCCCTGTCCCCCCCCTTTTTTTTTTTTTTTTTTTTTGCCAGTCCTGGGCTTGAGCTCAGGGCCTGAGCACTGTCCTTGGACTTTCTCAAGGCTAGAGCTGAACCACTTGAGCCTCAGCACCACTTCCGGCTTTTTTCTATGTATGTGGTACCGAGGAATCGAACCCGGGTCTTCATGCATGCTAGGCAAGCACTTTAACCACTAGGCCAAACTCCCAGCCCTGTCCTGTCCCTTTTAAAAGAAGAAATAAAAGACCAAATGTGCTGGTTCTTGCCAACAATCCCAGCTAGCTGGAAGGCACAGAGTGAAGGATTTACCATTGGAATCCAGCCAGGGCAAAATGTTAGCAAGCTTTCATCTCAAACAAGAAGGCACGGCGGCTCCCAGCAGTGATCCCAGCTGCTCTAGAGGCACAGGGAAGAGGATTGAGGTCCGAGGCCACTCAGCCCCAGCCCATCTTCAGAGCCCAAATCCCACCCATGCCTCCTTGGTGGAACAAGTGATGGTTTGGGGCTGAGCAGAGATCATACCCAGCCTAGAGAGAGGGTGAGCCAGCGCAGCTTAGCGCCTCAATCCCCCCCACCACACACACACACTGAGCTGTCTGTCCAGGGCCCCTCCTGGGACACAGCCTAGTGTGACCACTAGAGAGAGAAGTGTGGTGAAATCCCCTCCCCTGAGCCAGCTCTCTGCTGGCCTCAAAACCCTGAGCTGCCCACCCACGTGTCCAGTACCCAGCAGTGCCCTGGTGCCTACAGGCCAAGATCCTCCTTCTCCTCCCCTTGTGTGGGCTGGGAGAATGCAGCAAGGGGGTCCGGGGCTGCTTCTTCCAGCGGGAGCCCCTCAGAACCCTGGAGGACTGGCCCCACCTGCGAGGCCTGCACAGGGTGTGTGAGGCAAGGCTGCCCCCCTCAGGCAGTCCGGGGACAAGGCTGCTAGGCACCCAGGGCCCCCCCAAAAATCCTTTCTCCAGAAGATGGGGGCGAGCAAAGGGGTGTCAGAATCTCTGGGCTGGATTGTCGTCTGGACCCTAGACCTTAACTCCCACCCAGGGAAAAATCCACCCAAAACATATTAGAGAAAGACTCGGCACAGGGGTGAGGGAATACAGGGGTTCCCTCTGTCCAGAGAGAATTCCAGAATCAGATTCCTCTCCTAATGCAGACTCCCCCATCCCCACCATGGCCCCTATTGCTGGCTCTGGGTTTCCTCCAAACGCCATTCTCATTCTGGAAGTACTTCCTAGGGTCCACCCAAACCTCTCCACTGCTACTAAAGCTTCCGTCCTGGGCAGAGGCAGATGACTAGGAGGGGAGGGGTAGAGAGGGGGAGAGGGGGGGTAGCAAAGCAAGCATGGGGAAGGACACGATGATAAGGTAACCAGAGGGAGGGAGAGCAACGCACCCATAAGACAAGAAAGACAAATGTCTTTGCTTCCTTCAGCTCTATTTCCATAAAGACCTTGTGGTCACAGCTCCCTTTCATTTAATGGAACCGACCAGAGCGTGTGTCCACACTCACACCAGCCAGGAAAACCGCTAACCAGCACCTCCAGGTCAGCCAGCCAAGCCGAGACAGCTAGCCCTTGCTGGCCAGGCCAGCCTGGAGCTTAATGAGGAGTATTTCCTTGCCTTTGACCAGGGTAGGAAACCCAGCTCTCCAAGGGGAAGAAGCCTCTGCTCTGGTGTTTGGGAAGACTACAGTGCAAACCCCATCTGATTTAACCCCAACACGAAGTTTTGCTCAATGACCCATAGATGTGCAAAAGCACCTCAGGCTGCAGATGGTCTACACCTACCTCCAAGCCAACCTCTTCTGCACTTGCCAATTGTTTTAGGGTTGTATGAAGAGTGCCTGGAACATAATAGGTCTCCACTGAGTGAGACTAAGGGATAACCACGAGGGGGTTCTGATGGCAGCCCAGGGGTTTGCTGCTCCTCAAAATGTCACCATGTTTTAGAGCCCCCAGATTCCAGGGTCAGAGCCCAGGAGGCCATGGGGGCACAGAATGGTAGATACTGGGAACTACTGGCAGGGGAGGTCAGGAAGAGACAAGTCAGCTCCCTCTCTGCATCACAGACACTGAACCTTCTGGCTCTAAGACCTCCTTGGCATTTGCCACTATGTTTGCTGGAGACCAGGACTCATTGGAGGACTAAGGCGGTGGCCTTCCTGGCTGCGCCCAGGGAATCCCAGAGCTCTGTCTTGGGGGACTCTCCAGAACTTGTCCCCCTCTCATGACTAAGGGAGCCTTTAGGTCCCCAGATGTCCTGGGCCCCTTCTAAGAAAACAGGATTATTAGCTCAACATTACCACCTGCAGAGTGGTACTGTGGCGTCCAGAGAAGGCCGAGGACTCAGAGTCAAAGAGTAAATTATCATCTGTGGACAAGTTTGAGATTGAGCCTCGCATCTGCCAAGTCCTAGGAGGGTTCCTGCCCTTCACCAAACTTTCACTTCTGACCAGAAACAGCTTCACCAAGCCAAGAACCCTTATTCTACAGAGCAGTGCTCAGTATCTAACTAGTCCATCTGAGCTCAAGTCCCAGCTTTCCCATCTCCTGGACTAGCATGCCAGACAAACTCATGAAAGCTCTCTAAGTCTCCAGTTTTGACCGATAAAATGGAACTATAGAACTGGGTGTGTGGTACGTAACTGTAATCACATCATCCATGAACTGAGGAAGGAAAGTGGCCAGCTCAAGGCCAGCCTAGGCTACATCATAAGAGCTCAAAAGAGAAAACAACAAGAGAGAAGCCAGGCACTGGTGGGTCACCCTTATAACTGTAGCTGCCCAGAAGGCTGAGATGTGAGGATGGTGGTTCAAAAGGAGCCAGGTAGGTAAGTCCATGTGATTTTTGTGTGTGTGGGTCATGGGGCCTAAAGTCTGCCTGGGGGCTGTCCCTGAGCTCTTTAGCTCAAAGCTCCCGCCCTTCCCTTGGGCCAAGCCCCACTTCCCCAAGGTTAATTGGAGATCAGAGTCTCAGGTCCTTTTGTGCCCGGGCTGGCTTTGAACCTTGATCCTCAGATCTCAGCCTCCTGAGTAGCTAGGATTACAGGCATGAGCTGCCACACCCGGCTGAGATGATTTTTTTGGGGGGGGGGTCTGTTGTGGGGCTTAAACTCTGGACCTGAGCACTGTACCCTGAGCTCTTTGGCTCAATGCCAGCTTGAGCCACAGCACCACTTCCAGTTTTCTGGTGGTTAATTGGAGATAAGAGTCTCATGGATGTTTGTGCCCAGGCTGGCTTTGAACCTCAATCCACATATCTCAGCCTCCTGAGTATCTAGGATTACAGATGTGAGCCCCCAGCACCATGAGATTTTTATTTCCAAATAACCACCACCACCAAAACCAAAACAAACCAACCAACCAACAAACAAAAAAAAAGCAGGAAGTGGAGCTGAGGCCCTATGGTAGCACAGCAGCTCCGAGGACAGGATCCCAGCCCTGAGTTCAAACTGTGAGATAATCAGTTACCTCCAAGGAGGACTGGGGCAATGATGGTTCCCATGATTTGTCACCAAGGCCACAGCTCTGTGAGCTGTCTGTCTCCTTACAATCACACACATACACCATGCCTATGAATGCACCTGTGCACACATGCATGTGCAACTCTCTCTCTCTCTCTCTCTCTCTCTCTCTCTCTCTCTCTCTCTCTCTCTCTCTCTCTCTCTCTCTCTCTCTCTCTCTCTCTCTCTCCAAATACAAATAAAAGAGAAGAATAGTAAGAACCTGCACCAAAACCCAGACATGGTTCCCATGGTTCCATCCCTGTACCCGTAAGGTTTGGATGTCACAGGAGAAGGGATAGAGGGGAAGACAGACCAGGAAGCAGGACAGGAAGCTGGGAATTTGGCAGGTGGGGGGGTGCAGGAATTCACCTTGAAATAACAAAGAAGAGGACCAGGTTCTGGCAGCTGTAGTCCTGCTCCTCCTCCCCCAACAGACCCCTGCTGGTCACCTAGCAACAAGCATCTCTCCCAACTCCTTCCTAAATTGCTCAGTACCTCCCCTTTTGCAGTGCCTCCCCCTCTCACCCCCCAACTCCAGGCATCCTCTAGGTCAGATCAGGGAGGCCATGGAAGCCTGGATGACAAGGGCTGAGGAATCTAACAGCTGGATGTTCTGTGTGAGTTGAGGGCCCTCTGCCCCAGCTGGGCAGGGCATCATAGCCCTGTACTGAGGAGGGAAACAGGCCATCACCCACACAGAGACGTCCCAGAGGTGAGGCTGCCCTTCAGAATAGGTCCAGCTGCAACAGGGCCACTGAACAACTGTGCACCCCACTTTCTCCATACCTAGTCTCAGAGGGGCAGCACTGACCCCACCTCACAGCTAAGATCTGGGGATAGGGCTGGGAAGCCTGGGTTCTGCATCAATGTCCTAGCTCTGGCCTCGAGCCTGGCACTTAACCTCTCTGTGCCTCAGAGATGAAATTGTAATAGTCTTCTGGAAGAGTCGCTGTGAGGACGAATGTGCTGTTAGGCCCTGGAGAAGGGCAGCGCTCAGGGCAAGGGCTCTCACTGAGAGGTGTATGAGCTCCTCTTGTGCAGAGCCTTTCCAGTCCAATGCATTCTCTTACTCTAGCCTTTGAAGGTACTTTGCCCACAGATGCAAGGCTACATGGGTAAAGGGCGGAGGATTCTGTGAACACAGCCATGAGCCCAGCTGCCACCAGGGTTGAAGGGTGTCTCTGCACAACAGACCTCAGCCCAGAAGCACCGACATGGCCCACTTGGACAGGAGAGAAGCCTTTTGTAACTCAGAGTCGCCAACACCCATGGTGGCTGCTCTTCCGGCTTCCATTTCCCCACTGAAGGCCCAATTCTGTTCCTTCTATTCTTTTCCCCTTCCCCTTAAACAGATGGAAGCATCAAAGCGCAAAGAAAGAAAAACAGTGCAATTGTCAAAAGCAATTTCTCTTCAGAGATGACAAATTGGCTGCAATTTGTATTTCTAAACAGGAGCTAGAGCTCCTGAATGGCTCTCAGGCAGGTTCCTCCCCCACCAACCCCCTCCCTCCAAATCAGGGCCTCCCTGCAGCTTCTTCTCCACTCCTTCCACCTCTGCAGAGGAAGGACACCCATCCCATATCTACTTCAAGGACAGGGGTGTGCCAGGAGGTGGGGGGGAGTGGCCAAGACAAGTGCAAGAGACTCAAGGGAGAAAAAAAACAACAAAACAAAACAAACCTCTTGCCAGGTGCAGTGCCTCACGCCTGTAAACCTAGCTACTCAGGAGGCTGAGATCTGAGGATCGAGGTTCAAAGCCAGCCCAGGCACTAAAGTCCGTGAGACTCTTATCACCAATTAACCATGACAAAACCAGAAATGGCTCAAGGAGTTGGGCAGTAGCCTTGAGTTGAGCTCAGGGACAACGCCCCAAGCCCAGAGTTCAAGTCCCACAACCAAAGGAAAAACAAAAACAAAAAACCTGTCTACCAAGCTCTCAGCCCTTCCAGGATGCGGGCAATCATAACAACCCACAGAATTCTACCTGATATCCTGCTTGTCACTTAGAAATCCTCACTCCTCCAGCCTTCCCCCAGAGCAAGGGGCATGTTGTTTTTGTTTTTTTTTTCTTTTTTAAATAAACTTTTTTTTTTTTTGCCAGTCCTGGGCTTGAGGTCAGGGCCTGAGCACTGTCCTTGGACTTTCTCAAGGCTAGAGCTCTACCACTTGAGCCTCAGCACCACTTCTGGCTTTTATCTATGTATGTGGTATCGAGGAATCGAACCCGGGTCTTCATGCATGCTAGGCAAGCACTTTAACCACTAGGCCAAACTCCCCGCCCAGGGGCATGTTGTTTTATTTGAGGGAATGTGCCCAATAGAAGCAGTGAGGCTGGACCAAACTCGGGGAGGGGGGATGGTGACAGGACAGCACCTGGACCTCTTAGCCACCTGCACTCCCAAAGCCTATGTGGCCTTTAGCCCCTCTTAATTCTGTTCTAATTTGCAAGTGAAAACATCTCTTCTTTCTCTGTCTTTGTTTTCTTTTTCTTTTCTCCATCCTTCCTTTTTTGCTTGCTTTCTTTTTCCTGTCAGTCACATAGGGCTTGAACTCAGGAACTGGGTACTGTCCCTGAGCTTTTGCACTCAAGGCTAGTGCTCTAACATGTTGAGCCACAGCTCTACTTTTGATTTTTCTAGTGGTTAATTGGAGTTGAGTCTCACAGACTTTTATACCCAAGCTGGCTTTGAACTGTGATCCTCAGATCTCAACCTCTTGAGTAAATAGAATTACAGACATGAGACACCAGTGGCTGGATTCTTCTTTTTTCCTTTACCCTTTCCCTTTCTTCCCTTCCTTCCTTATTTCCTACCTTCCTTCTCCAATTCCTTTGCCTTCCTTCCCAATTTCTTCTACCTTCTCTCCTTCCTTCCTTCTCTCCTTCCTTCCTTCTCTCCTTCCTCCTTCTTTGTCCAGTTCCTTCCCCCTTCTCTCCTTTCTTTCACCTTCTTCTTCTTCTTCTTCTTCTTCTTCTTCTTCTTCTTCTTCTTCTTCTTCTTCTTCTTCTTCTTCTTCTTCTTCTTCTTCTTCTTCTTCTCCTCCTCCTTCTTCATTTTCCTCCGGCTCTTCTCTTTCAACATTACGTGATAGTTGATTTTCTGTGTCAACTTGACTGGGCACAGGTTCCCACATACTAGAGCAGATGATATTTGGGCATTTTAGAGAGGTGTCTCTGGATGAGATTAACAAGATCTTAAGTAGCTGGACAGTGCTTTCCCTGACATGTGTGAGCACTGTCCAGCGCTGAAGGCCCACCCCTGCCTGCATGCCATCAGACTGGGCTTCACTCTCCTTGCCTTTGGGCTCCCAGAGAGCATGGGCTCTTCCTGGTTTGGCGCTGCCTTGCCTTTAGATGGGATAGGCGTACCATCAGCTCTCTGGATCCTCAGGGCTACTGACTCAGACTGGAGCAAAGGCTTCGGATGGCGTGAGTGTCTACTGCCCGCTCACCCTGCTCGTCAGACACTGGCCTATCTTCGTAAGAGTGGGAGCCATCTCATACTAAGTTCAGATAATGCATCCATGCCATCGCTTCGGTTTTCTCTGGACAGCCCCAATGCACTGAGACATTAAAATGCCAGGCCCTTCCTGTGATTTATACTCGGAAAAAGACATCGTTTGGTTTGTGCTTGGTTTGTTTCTCAAAACAACAAAAAAAATTCATTTCTAAGGATTGTAATATTAAACATGTGCTTTCTGTTTGCTTGTGTGTGTCTGATAAATCTTCCCTGCCCCCAGGGAAATCCTGAGACAGCCCTGCAGCAGGACAGGGCCTCTGTAGTTTTAGTGGCTCAGGGGACCCCCCTTCCCCCAGCTGCTGGGAAGCTGTGAGAGGCAGCAACCTCTGCAGGGAGAACCTAGCCAAGAATCTCCCTCCACCTGGGTTTACAACCTGGAGGAACGGTATTCCTACTGGCTATGTAGAGAACACTGCAGGAAGCACTCAGGAGGCACTGACTGCCTTTGAGTTCTGTGGATGCTTAACTCCTAGGAGACTCATCCTTCTCCTTCTGCCCTGAAAGCTCCAGGAACAAAGGCCAGGCCGGTGAAACCACTCCATACACAGGTCACACTGCAAGGCCCTGATGTCCTGTGTCCTAGGAGCTTAAACAAGATACCACCCCCACCCTTACCCCCACCCCCACCCCTCCACGTTTCTCTTGTCTTTGTATTTCAGGAATCAGCCATATGGGAAGGATTTTGGAGTTTTACCTCCCTTCATATACCAAAATAAATTCCAGATGGGTCTTTGATTTCAACATAAACAATGAAGCCATAAACGTACTAAGAGAGAGAGAAGTCTTCAAGTGAGCAAAAATACTTTCATAAGTAGGACACAACACAAAAGCTCAGAAAAGTAGTCAGGCAGTGGTGGCTCATGTCCTTAAACCTGCTTACTCCAGGAGGCCGAGAGCTGAGAATTGAGGTTCACAGCCAGCCCAGACAGCAAAGTTCAGTTATCTCAATCAAATAGCAAAAAGTTGGAGAAAAAAAAAAAAATAAGATCTAAAGCTCAAGCCATAGAATACCAGCTTTGAGTAGAAAAAAAAAAGCTATTCAGCTACTTCTTAACTTACATGGAAAGAATTACAAGCAAAATTAAAAGATAAATGATAAATTCAAGGACCATACACTTTAATTCATATTTTTCATAAATAAAGCTAATTCTGAAGCAAAAGCAAACTGGAGATGGAAAAGAAAATACAAAGATCTAATTTTAAAATGGGTAAAGAACATGATGAGATGATTTACAGAGAAAGAAATAAAAATGGCTCAGACAGGTGATAAGATCTTCAATCTCTTTTAAAAAAAAAAAAAAAGCAAACACACACAAATGCTAGAACAGGAACCAGTGGTTTCTTATCACTGAACTGAATTTTAAATCTGATAATATTCTCTTTTGAGGGAAAAGAAAAGCTTACACTCTGCTGGTAGGAAGGAAAGTTACTAAGATTTCCACAATATGCAATTTGGCAGAATTTGACCCACGCACCCTCTACAGAGGAGCTTTCTACATGGACTGTCAGATAACCATCCTACTCTCCATTCCATAAGCATAACTGATCAAATTAAAGGCCTTTCGGGTAGGTTCTTTTCTGAGCCTTTATTTTTCTTCTGTAAAATTGGTGCCAGCCTTGGAGTTTGTTGTATCATACATGCACACAAAGCCTAAAACAATGGCCTGGCTGTGGGAAGGGTTCCTGTTCATGCCACCGTTAGATGCAGTCTTACTGTCCTAGGTGGGACCCAACCCAGAAGTGACTGACATGTGATGCAGAGTTTGGGAACAGCCAAATTGCCCATCACTGTCCCTTCAGGAGAAGTCTGGGCTGGGTGTAGTGCTGGATGCCTGCAATCCTGTTTGAGAAGAAGAGGTAGGAAGGATGTGAGTTGGAGGCAAATCCAGGAAAAGTCAGCAAGACAGTGTCTCAAAAACAAAGCACAAACAAAAGAACTGAGGGCGCCTACTAGAACCAGGAAGTCTCCACGCAAAACCATGGACCCCATCTCCTCCTGTATGGGGCAGAGCAATGGACTGCCAGTTCTCCTGACTAATTATCTCCCCAAGAAAGGAAAAGGAGGGTGGGCCCTGCCGGAGGGGCTGGGAGTGCTTGGCTTCCTGGAATCCCTGCAATCCCTTTAGCACAAGATGAATCGTTGCTTCTAATTCAATTTCTTCCTCCCCCACCCCACGAGGTTTCTTAAAACAATAAGAAAACACATTTCTTATTCCTGTGTTGAATCCCGCAGGCTGCAAGTAGAAGCCTACAACTCCCAACTAGATTTCAGCATTGCATACATTCTGATAGGGGCTGGGCTGGGCTGAGAGGGTAAAGGACAGAAGAAGGCTTCACTTGGGCTGGATATGGCTTTATAGTGGGTAGAGTATTTGTGCTGTCCCCAGAGACCTGCCAGGCAGAGGGCTTAGGGGGATGGGGAGGAGAACCATGTGCTGATATTAGCAGCATTCTAATACCGCAGTGGTCCTTACAGTGAGAACAACAGCCAGACAGCTGTTTCCCTGTGGACTGTGTCCAGTCCACATGCATAGCTGGGTATGAGCTGAGCCCTGCTTCTGGGGATGGCATTCTCTCAATCACACAGCCTACATGAAGACATTTTTGGGGAAAAAAAAAAAAAGATGTTTCTGGTGTGTGCGTGTCTGGATTTGCTCTTTCCCTATAATAATGGGATTGTAGATATGGCTGGCTGGATGATGATGATGATGATGATGATGATGATGATGATGATGATGATGATGTGTGTGTGTATGTGTGTGTGTGTGTGTGTGTGTGAGAGAGAGAGAGAGAGAGAGAGAGACAAGAGACAGAGAAAGAAACAGAGAGAGAAACTGAGAGAGATCAGCTATGTTGAAAATGGATTCAAAGTAAAGGAGCATAACTTCTGGTAGCTCTTAAAACATAAACTACTAATTCATACCTGTAAGCCTAGCCAAGCAAGAGCTTGAGGCCCTGAGTTCAAGCCCCAGTATTAGCATCATAAAACAAACAAAAATGACAACAGAGCTGGATGCTAGCTACCTGTCTCATCAGGTTTTCCTGACAGCCTTGTCCAGGGACCTGCTAGAAGTCTACCATCCCACAGTAGACCAGGCAGCTAAATCTCAGGCAGGTAAAGTGACTTGCTCAAGGTTTCTGACCTACACCACAAAATGTTGGGGAAAGCCCCAGGGACCTGTGTATCCTCCTCCCGGATGTCTCTGACCTTCATTCTAGGTGTCAGTAACTATACTTTTTAGTGCTAACATTTATTATCAGAGCACATACCCAAGGGTTGTAACCACAGAGTTAAACTAAGAACCATAAGAATGTGCCAGAATTTCAGAGGATACCATCTTAGTACCTCAGGAAAAGAGAGAGAAAGGGCCAACCATGGCAGTATCTCCCTGGCATCAAAGGCTTTTAGAGCCTGGAGACAGAAAGATATCTAGAGTTCTCTAGAAGCTAGCATGCACACATCCAATCGTGTGCTGTGGTGGCCTAGGAGAAGCCTGCTAAGTTCTGACAGTAGACCCAGGAACGGAGCGCTGCGTGGCTTCAGTTCTGGAGCTATATTCATATACTTGAGTTCCTTCTTTAATTTTACAGAGTCCCTGGAGGTGCATCAGAACAGAGTTCAGTGAGTTCCATCAATGCCATTGACAAGAATCCAGTCTGAGTGGTGGCAGACAGCCCTGGTGATGGTGCAACTCAACCAGCTGAGAAGGTGACCCTGAAATGACTTGGGAAGGGTATAACAGTCTTCTTAGTGGTGGGCAAGGAGTTTTCATCCTTCAATATATCAATGTCAAAGATTCACAAACCCACTGGAATTATGTCTTTAGAGACTAAAAGTCTGGACACATTTGGTGCCTTAAGTATTTGTAATGTTTGAAATTTGGCCTACTTGAGTGACAGGTCAGCCTTTAATTCCAATTTAAACTGTAATTTAATAACTGAGTTTGGTGTGTGATTTTTACATTGAAGAAACTATATTAACTTCATCTATGCAAAGCTCTTAGCTTTATAAGAATTATTTAATTGCATGGGGAGGTTTTTCACTCAGTATAGAATTATAACATGAAACATTAAGTTTATCAAATGGCATTTTTTTAATTATTTGAAGGCATTTGATTAAGTCTGTGAATGGAGCCAACATTGTCCAATAACCCCATCAAAATTACTCCTAAAATTTGATACAAAGGCTGGGCACTGGTGACTCACACTTGTAATCCTAACTACTTAGGAGGCTGAGGTCTGAGAATTGCAGTTCCAGCCTGTGGGTCAAGTGATAGCACACTAGCCTCGAGTGGAAAAGCTAAGAGAGAGTGTCTTGGCCTTGTGTTCAAACCTAGGGCTGGCACTAAGGGAAAGGAGGGGGAGGAAAGGAAAGAGAGGGAGGAAGAAAAAGGGGAAGGGGGGAAGAAGGGCAAGAGGGGAGGAGGTGGTCTCAGCATCATCAAGAGGGCTGGCTTGAACACTCTTGAAGTAGCCTGGTGGCTGGCTGCTGCTTTCCTTCGAATTAAACTGAGGCGAGTCTACAAGGATCCTGAAGCTTCTGGCCACAGTTCTGGGCCTCCTGAGCATTGCTCCAGTCCTACACACCCCAAGAGCTTGAAGCAGGGGTCTCAGCCACCTCCAGCTGCTCTGAACCAGAGCCCCTCTGAATTCTAGAAGCCCTGCCTTGCTGGGTGATTTTGGATGGGCCTTACCCTACCTGGCAGAGCAAGTCGCTGAGCTGTGGTCCCCATGCCCTTCAACCCAGAAGTCGTAAGTCACAGCCTCCTGCAGGAGCCGCGCTATGAAGAAGCGGTGGCAGAACCACCAGACAGCCCAGGCCCCAGTGAGCACAGCTCTTCCACAACTCAAGGTTCTTCCGAAAGCAGCTGCTGAGAAAGGTAAATTTTGCTGAACTGCCCAAGGCTGCGATAATCTTTAATTATGCTGTTAATGTCTGCCTCATCCCCGTAGTCATTACACCTGCAGTCACCGCAGTGGCCAGGCTTGAAACAGCTTGCACATTTCCTGACAGTATTAATGGAAGTTTTGCAAATTGATTTGGGGAGATTAGGTGGAGAGAGGCTGGTGTGACTTGACGTGAATCCCATTCTGAGTGGCTCAAAGCCTTCTGTCCTTGATCCCTACCCAGGGGTAAGAGGAAAAGAACAAGAATCAGAAGAGAGGTGCCAGGCCTGGCTCTCCTGAAGCAGCTGTGATCTCAGACCTGCCACTTCCTTGATCCACACATTCTTCAAAATGAGCAGTTTGGCTGAGTCTGGATGCATTAAGAGGGTCTCTAGTGGCTTCTGTCACTCTAAGCCCTTTGAGGCTGGCAGAAGGGCTCCCTCAGAGCTGACAGCCTCTTATTCCCTTCCTCCTCATCCATCCATCCCCCCAGTAGACAACTCTGGGCACATCCCTGCGAGGCCTTGCAGAAGGCACCAGGGATAATATGGATGAGCTTTGTCTGACAATACCAACATGCGCTGAGAAATCAAAGGCCAGCAGTGTCCTTTGAGATGGGGCCAGCTTCACAACCTAGACTGGGCTCCTATAACATCCAGAGCATCTGGGCCCTGGTGGCTGATGCCTATAATCCTAGCAACTCGGGAGGCTGAGATGGGAGGATGGCAGTTCAAAGCCCACCCAGGAAGAAAAGTCTGAGAGGCTCATCTCCAATAAACTGCTCAGAAAAAGCTAGAAGTGATGCTGTGATTCAAGTGATGGAATGTTAGCCTTCAGCAACAGAAGCTCAGAGACAGTGTCCAGGCCCTGAGTTCAAGTCCGGGAACACACACACACACACACACACACAAAGCGGGGGGAGGACCAGAGGAAGTACACCAATGCATGGGAAGAGAGCTGGCCTAGCTGTACTGACTAACCAGGACTGGCTCAAATTGCTGCATGACCTGAGTAAGACATTTTCTGGCCACCAGTGGGGGACAGAAATGAGGGAAATGGGGAAATGGGGGAGGGGGAGGGAATGATGTGTTCTACTTTACTGGGGGAGGGGACTGCTGAAAAGAAAGTGATTAGTGAGCCCAGAATCTTTCAATGAGGGACAAGGACCACCATCTCTTCCCCACTTGTCCCCAAGAAACCCAGCCCTGGGATGTGTATCCAGCGGCCAGGCCTTGGCTGAGATCTCCATCACCCCAGCGTCCCCCACTCTCCCATGCCCATCTCATGAGTGACCATGGCCTGCCTCAAGGCTTTAAAAAATATTTCCAAGAGCCGGGCCTGGTGGCTCACACCTCTAATCCTAGCTACTCAGGAGGCTGAGATCTGAAGATCTCAGTTCAAAGCCAGCCCAGGCACTGAAGACCGTGAGTCTCTTATCGCCAATTAACCACTAGAAAACCAGAAGTGGGGCTGAGGCTCAAGGGGTAGAGCAGTAGTCTCATGGACTTTCATCCCCGGCTGGATTTGAACTGCAATCCTCAGATCTCAGCCTCCTCAGTAGCTTGGATTACAGGCGTGAGCCACCAGTGCCCAGCTATCGTAGCTCCTCTTTTCCCACGTATTCCGTTTTAACAGGGCAGCTAGCACAAGCCTCCCAACTCCACAGCCTCTGACTACTGTGGCTCACCAGGCTCTCTGCCCTCTGTCACTTCCACCAGCCGTACGCAGGGTTTATGGGCTTGGGTTTCCTTCTAAAAATGAGTTTTCAATTAAAGTTAAGAAGTATAAGCAAATGCCACCTCGGGCAGACAGCCCCCTCTCAGAGGTGTCCTCAAAAACAGATGGTTTGTGGCATGTTTAATTAATGAGAGATGGTGCAGATGAGGGGCCCTTAATAGCCTGCAGCAAAATGTTAGAGGCTGGGCATGGGTGGATGGGGTTGGCCCTAGGCAGGCTAAGGCCAGGGGCTGAAGCCTGAGCAGAGAAGGGGAGCCCTGCCCTACAGCCCTGTCTCCTTCAGGGAGGACTTGGCTCTTAGTGACCAAATCAGCTCTCGCCAGCCCGGAGCATGAGAAAGTCCTTCACCTGGATTCTCCGCTCTCCACTAGCACAAGAGAGAAGAAGGAAGAGGGACAGCATGCAGCACTGTACAACCCCAGTAAGTCTGAGGGCCCTGCAAACCTTGTCTCCAGATCTCTGAATTGAGTGGGTCATGTCTCTGATCCTTAGTGTCCTCGTGGGAAGATAAGGATTGAAGGCTTACAGGGATGAGAAAGTCCATGCAGTTCCACCACCAAGGCTTGCATATCTTCCAAATTCCCATCACGGTGGCTAAGCCAAGGACCTCGTTAGCTCCTAGGGGCACACCTATGCTGCTTTCCCTGTGGTTCACTCGGTAAGAAACATCCTTAGAGCTGGTATGGTGGTTCCTGCCACATCACTCAGCACTCAGGAGGCTGAGGCAGGACGATCATGAGTTTTGAGGTCAGACCAGTCTACATGGTGTGTTTGAGGCCATCCTGGCCTAGAAGAAAGGCGGGAGGGAAGAAGGGAGGGAGGGAGGTAAAAAATGGAAGGGAAGATAATGTTCATTCTTAGAATAACCTGAACCTCCCTGAGTCCACTGTGACTGCTGTAAACACCGAGATAGAGTGGATATAGAGTCGCTTTGAAAACTTAGGTGTATAGCAATCACCTTGAATTACTGGAACCAGAGAAGAACTTAGGGTCTTCCAGAAGAAGGTCCCAACATAGACTCTGCTATGGAAGCACACCAGTGACTGTCTTATCTCATGCCTCAGTCCATCGCCATTCTTCAGGTCTTTGCTCATCACACTAAAGAGGAACATACCTGGACAGCGTGCCTAGACCAGAGTCAAGCAGACACCCATTCCACCATTTAAGATTCTAGATCCCCTACCTTGTGCAGGGACTGTCTTCAGCATAAGGACTTGCACTGGAGAAAGCATCTTCATCTGTTTTGGTGTTTGTTTGTTTTGGTGTTGGTACTGGAGCTTGAACTCAGGGCCTGGGTACTATTCCTCAGCTTTTTCACTCAAGACTGGCACTCTACCATTGGAGCCACACTCCCATTTCTACTTTTTGTTTGTTTGCTTGCCTGGTTGTGGGGGGTTTTTTTGGTAGTAAACTGGAAATAAGGGTCTCCTGGACGTTTCCACCTGGACTAGCTTTGAACTGCCATCCTCAGATCTCAGCCTTCTGACTAGCTAGGTCACAGGCATGATCTACCTGTGCTGGCTCCTGTTTGGTTTTAGGGGAGATGAACAATAAACACTCTCCCTCAATTATTGCATGTCAGATAGTGATGTCCTGAGGAAATATAAAGCAGAAGACAGAGAACATGATGAGAAGATAGGCTTTTTAAGACCATAAGTAAACTAGAAGCAAGAGTTTGAAAAAGAGTGGGTCCAGGCTGAAGAAGTCAGGACAATGCCCCCTAAGGAAGGAGGAGGGGGAGCTGAGAGGCCAGTGAAGCTGATGAGAGAGCAGGGGTTGGGGAGGTAAAGGATGAGGCTCTGGAGACCAGACCACATAGGGCTTTGTAGAGCCGTTGTGATGGGTGAGGGCTAGGACACTGGAGACTTAGCCAGAGTCTTCCTTCCATTTCCTATCGATCACAGCCTCTGCTCCCAAGCCTATGCTCTGCTACTGCTGAGATTCTGGGAGGACAGGGAGGTGGCAAGCTACCTGTCATTCATCAAAGCATCCCAGAAGTGGGATGGGGAGCTCACTGGATGGCTGAGGGGACAGAAGGGCTTTCTATTCATAAAGGACACAGAAGGGGGAGTTCCAGTGGAGAACAGAAAATATAAGATGTTGACAAACCAGGCAGAGAGAAGAGACCAACTCACAGCAGCAAATGCTGTGTGTGGGCCCTGTTCTTACAACCTCCATCTTCCCAACAACCCTAAGAGGTAGATACTATTCTGATCCCACTGCAAACAAAGAAACTGAGGAAACAGAACCATTAGGCAACTTACAGAGTCAGCCAGAGGGAAACTGCCTGATACTCCTAGCTCATGCCAGTAATCCTAGCTACTCAGGAGGTTGAGATCTGAAGATCGCAGTTTGAAACCAGCCCAGGCAGGAAAGTCATGAGACTTTCATCTCCAAATATATACATATATATTATATATTATATTATATATATGCCAGAAGTAGGACTGTGGCTCAAGTGATAGAGCACTAGCCTTGAGAACAAAAGCTCAAGGACAGCACCCAGGTCCTGAGTTCAAGCCACAAGCCACAGGACAGCAACACACATGCACGCGCGCGCACACACACACACACTTACGAGTCATCCAGGGAAGCGGCAGAGGCGAGATTCAGGCAGGCTGACTTCCATCCATGCTGGTGACTGCATAGGATGCCCAGAGTAGGAGCCTGGACCAAGACAGCTGAAAAGCAGCAGGATGAGGCATGCCACACTATTTCCACCCTAACCTCCATGATGGCCCTATCGGTTCAGTGCTTGGGAATTTCACACTGAGTTCACACTGTGCCAGCCTGGTTGATGCTTCCAATGATTCTAGAGCTGTTACCCTATTTCATGGAGGTGGAAGACACTAAGACTCAAGAGAGGGCGTGGCAGGCCTGGAGTTTGGCCTAGTGGTTAAAGTGCTTGCCTAGCATGCACGAAGACCCTGGTTCGATTCCTTGGTACCACATATGTAGAAAAAGCTGGAAGTGGTGCTGAGGCTCAAGTGGTAGAGTTCTAGCCTTGGTAAAGTCCAAGGACAGTGCTCAGGCCCTGAGCTCAAGCCCACGACTGGCAAAAAAAAAAAAAAAAAAAAAAAGAGTAGGGCGTGACAAAGAAGACTCGAATGCAGAGCTTGCCTGACCAAATCCCACACTTTTACGCATTCACAAGCCACATGTGGCCCTTGTTAGTGGCAGACACTGATCCAAATGTCCAAACAGGGACAGATCCTAACTTTAAGTGTTCCTGTCATCCCATTCACAGCCACATAAGGACCAGTCGCCCAGTGCCCCCCGAAGCTCGCTCGTGAGCAAGGTCTGAGGGAGGGCATCCAGCAGCTCCTGCTCTGTGCCTGCCATTTGTCATGCCTTGACTCACACAGCTCTTCCATCAGCTCAGCAGGGGAGGTATGGCTGAGAGGCTTTATCTACCCAGTGTACCTCCCTCCACAGCAGGAAAACCCTGGTTCTCTAACTAATAACCACGTTTTAAAGCCTCTATTGCAATTAAGTATAGCTGCCGGCCTCTGTTCTGGCTAATGAAATGCAAGAGGAAGTCACTCTGCTGTGCGGACTTCTGAGACAGCTCCTTTGTCTTCTGCTCCCTGAAAGGAACTCAGTGATGATAACAGAAGTTTTCGCAAACATCATGAAACATAGAGGCATTGTAGAGCAGGATAAAAGAATAGTGGAAGAGAAATGCTAAAGAGTTTAGGCTCCAGATGATACAAGAAACCCCAAATCCTCATCTCTAAGTCTTTTTTGGGGGGTCAGTCATGGGCCTTGACCTCTGGGCCTGGGTACTGTCCCTGAGCTCTTCCACTCAAGACTACCACCCTACCCCATGAGCCACAGGGCCACTTCCGGTTTTCTAGTGGTTCATTGGATTGAACTTTCATGTGCAGGCTGGCTTTGAACCACAATCCTCAGATCTCAGCCTGCTGAGTAGCTAGGATTACAGGCATGAGCCACCAGTACCTGGCCTAATCTCCAAATCTTGAAAGGTGAGAAAAGTAAATTTCTAAGTCCCATTATGGTGGCTCATACCTCTTACCCCAGTACTTGAGACCACAGAGATTGAGATTGCAGTTCACAATTAGCTCAAGCCAAAAAAGAAAAAGAAAAATGTAGTGAGATCCAATCTCCACAAGCAAGCTAAGGCTGGTAGTACAGGATGTATGATCCCAGGGCCTAAGTAAGGGAATCAGGATCCCAGGCTGTCAGGGACAAATATCACAAGCTATTACCTGAAAAAAAAAACACAGAGCAAAAAAAGCTGAAAGGGTGGTAGAATGTCTGCCTGGAAACACAAAGTATTGAGTTCAAACTCTAGCACTGCAAAATAAATAAATAACTTCTGTATTCTGTGGATGACAGTCAAATATATATCTTAATTTATAATAGTTTTGCAATTACAGTTTTTCCATCCCCATTTGGGATCTGAGGTTGATAGGCGGCCTCAAATCCCATGGTTAATGAAAAGAAACAGTATTCAAACTTAAACCTCTGTGGTTCCATCCCTTCAGTAAATCACTATCAGAATTCACAAGGGCACAGGCATTGCAGTAAAGCAGATAACAGCTGACAGTTTCTTTGCCCCCTTGCTCTTGTCTTAGATTCACCCACAAGAGACACTCTAAGGAGGCATTCCAGTAGGTTAGTTAACCACAACCAAGCAGAAGGCAAGTTGTTTTCATATTTGACATTCCCATCTCCAAATTCTACATTGTCAGATTCTTTTCAAGTCCACTGAATGAGAACTCTTATAAATTCACCCTCATGCAAACTTGGCCAGGTTGTCTTTTCTCAGGAACACTTGTATTTATGAGTTCCTTGGAACTTCCTTTTTAATTTTAAAATTTATTGTAAAGGTAATGACCAGGGGGCTACAGTTGTTATAAGTAAGGTATTAAGCACATTTCTTTTCTCTTTTTCTTTTTCTTTTTTTTTTTTTTTGCCAGTCCTGGGACTTGAACTCAGGGCCTAAGCACTGACCTTTGGCTTTGTCAAGGCCTAGTGCTCTACCACTTGAGCCACAGTACCACTTCTGGCATTTTTTATATTTGTGGTACCAAGGAATCAAACCCAGGTCTTCCTGCATGCTAGGAAAGCACTTTTACTGCTAGGTAAGCACTTTTACCGCTAGGTCAAACTCCTGGCCTGAATACATTTCTTTTTAAACACTATTAGCCCATCCCTCATTTCTTTCTACTTATCACTCCCCAATCCCCCCAGAACTTCCTACAGCCTGGATCCTGTTCCCTCTCTCATAAATTCCTGAGAAGTGTGTTGCCCACAACCCCCTTAATTACTAAAGCAACAGGAGGATCATGGTTCAAGCTGAAATCCTACTTCTTTCCCTTATTTCTTCTTCTTGCCTGAAACCTCTAGAGCTGTGCTGGATAGAAGAGGCAAAAGTGAGTATCATAGCCCACTGCTGATCTTTCTAGAAAGAATGCATTCAAAGCATTCACCTCATAAATGGAGTTTCCTTTGGGTTTTTAGGAGATAGCTTTCCTTTCATTAAATTAAGGAAATTTCCCTCTGGTCTAAATTTCTGTCATGAATTTGGTAAATGTTTTGTGTGTAGACATTGGAACACGTATTTGAGTTTTGTGCCTTAATCTATTAATACTTTACATTAATTTTTGATATTAAACCAACCTTGCATTCTTGATCACAGTGTGGCCTTTTTAATATGAAGTTGGATTGGGTTTGCTGATGTTATATAGAGGATTTTTGTTCAGATGTTGCTATGTGGCTTTCTTGTCAGGAATACTTATGTCAGAGGGTTCCCCAAGACCTTCCCGAGGTTCAATGTTCATTAGAAAAACTCAGAACTCACTGGAGTCACAAACATGGTTATGGCTTATTATGACGAGAGGAGAGAAAGTAAAATCAGCAAAGGAAAAGGCACCTGGGATGATTCCAGAGGAAACAAACTGTAAGTTTCCAAGGACCCTCCAACCAAATGTTCTTAATTCTCCACCGTGACATCCGGGTGTGTAAAATGTTGCCAAACAAGGAAGCTCACCAGAGACTCAGTGTCCGGGATCTTTATTAGCAGCTGGCCATACTGGAACCCCATGTGCAAGCTAAATTCCACACTCTCAAAAGGAGAACAAGTGTTCAGCACACAGCATACTGTCCACAATTTAGACACCATGAAACGCCAGTTAGGAAAGTGGGTACACTTCACAAATCCAAGTCCTCAAATGCCAACGAAGGGAAAAAACAGCCTTCAAAGGGCAGGCATTTGGGCCTGTGAACACTCTTTCTGACACAGTTGTATTTTTTTAAAAAAATCCAGGAGTGTATCCTAGTGACAGAGTCCTCACTAAGCATGCACAGCCAGCATCCACGAAGCCCCAGGTTCAATACCACCTTCACAAAAAAAGCTAGAAGTGGCACTGTGGCACAAGTGGCAGAACACTAGCCTTGAGAAAAAAGTGTCCAAGGACAGGACAGTGCCCAGGCCCTGAGTTCAAGCCCCATGACCGGAAAAAAAAAGATTATGATTTAATAATGCAATGGAACTAAATGCTAATGTCAAAATCTGAGCCACAGAAGGTAAGAAGGCTTGGGTGTCAAAACATTCTTAGTATGTTGAGACCATATTTTTAGCTTACTCTTATATATGTGTAAGGTTAAACCTGCATCTCTAAATTCTTAATTTGGACTGAGAGGGAGGGGCTCTTGGATCCCATCACATAGGGCTTAGAAACATCTTCTCCGCAGTGTGAAGAAAATGGCTTTGGGGCATTTTGGCCTTTTAGCAGCTCAGCCCCTAACACTAATAAGTTCGATCTGTCACAGATGTGGAGACAGAGAATATGGCAAGGGAGACCAGACAGCCAGCACTCACCATCCACACATTCTGCAGTCTGCCTCAGTCACACACTCCTGCCTACTGCCAGCCAAGTACCACCACAGCCAGAAACTCCTCAGAGTGCTAGGACTAGCTGACCTCTATTTCTGTTCAAAATTCTCTGTCCAATCTTTCTCTGATTCACACAATTGATCATAATAACAATAACAGTTGTTAAGCACCAAGAATAGATCACGCCCCGTAAGAAGCAATTTCTACATATCAACTAACCCTCATGAGACTCTTGTACCACCGGTGCTCTGTCTTTCTTTACAGAAAGAGGACTGCGGACACTGAGTGGTTGAGATATGGCCTCACACTCCACAGCTCCAGGGTGCCGTATTCTTAACCGCCAGCACAGCCCATCCACAAAGCCCACTCCATACTTCATGGTATGCTTTCCAAGACTGTCTCCCTGCAGGACTGTCCACCATACACGCACCCATCTGGATTGGGGTGGAGGGTAGAAAAAGCTACCTCTGAGGCTAACGATGAGTGAGACCAAGTGAGGCATGATAGATCAGGGGAAATGAGCATGGGAATCAGCAGCCACGAATTCTAAAATAGGTATAAAGCTTCAAAAGGGGCCCAGAAGCACTATTTCTATCTTAAAAAACAGAGCCCCCCTCCCCTCCCCCCTTCTGTCTCTCAGCCTCTCTGTTTGTCTCCCTCCCTCCCTCCCTCCCTCCCTCCCTCCCTCCCTCTCTCTCTCTCTCTCTCTCTCTCTCTCTCTCTCTCTCTCTCTCTCTCTCTCTCTCTCTCTCTCTCTCTCTCCCCTCTCTGACCTTACCCACATGCCCAGCTGATTAGCAACTCTAAGACTAAACAAGGAAAAAAGATACTTATTCTGGGAAAGTGACTCCTTTGGGCACAAAAAGTGTTTTCTGAGAAAAACGTTCCGTGGGTAGGGTAGTCACCTGTTTAAAACAACAGCAACACCAGCTACATGACAGAATTCCTCCTTTGAAGAGAAGTCCAAGCATCTGCGGCCCAAGTTCGGAGGAAAATCCCAAGGTTATCTGTGATCCAAGCTCGGCAGGCAACCTTGAGGTCTGCAGACCCAGAGGAGAAAACAGACTAACAGCAAAAATGACAGATGTGCCCACTCTGAGAGCAAGGGGGAATATTTACCCTAAGATGAATTTGAGCCAAATCTCAACTCTGATATTTGTTCCACTGTGTTAGAATCACTCAGGGTGTCTCCTGGGGACACCCACACTCTCCCTACTAAAGGATGCCTGAGTCTCTGAGTGCTTGCTTGTTTGCTTGCTCAGTAGAGCTCTGCCAAGTTTTCTTCTAGTTCTGCAATTGAAGTCAGGGACCTGGGATTAAAACCCTGAGTGAAGGGTTCCTCTTTCTAAAGGGAATCTTCACAACCCTCACCTGCAACCAGCAGCACAAAAAATAAGTGATCAAGCTATGTAAGTGCCCAGACCCCTCGACAGTTAAATTATTCTTTCAGTGACAGCATCTTCCAGAAGACATCTGGAGAAGAGGGGACATTTTCACTGTCACAAGCAACAGAGGGTCTTCTGGCCTTCAACGCTGGGAATGGGAAAGAACCCTTCAGTGGACGGACGGCTCCAACACAATGAATGGTGGCCTCCCCTAGCAGCAACACAATGAATGGTGCCTCCCCTAGCAGCAACACTTCCGCTCACAGTCACCGCTCCTGGATACAGACTGCCCTGGACTCTGCTCCTGGGCTACAGAAGAAAGACACAAGGTGGAACGATTCTCTCAGGCTCCCTGTGGTCAAAGTCTTCCCTTATGCACTTTGAGCTTTTGTGAAGCCCCTGGCCAGGCAAGCTTGTCCCAGACCTTTTCTTCATTCTTTGAATCTACAGGTATCTCCAAGGCAAGGACAGGAGCCACATCTAGTCCTTCTGGCTATTTGTTCAACAAAATATCTGGGCCTAGGCAGTAAGGAGACATAGGATTGGGCCAGCTGGGTCTTAGAGGCAAGCACTTAACAAGTGCTGAAAGTCTCAGAAGAAAGAAAACTGCAGCCTTTGTACATGGGACTACCATCCACTCAGTTCCACATGAACATGAGCTCTGCTGCACACAGGGGAGATGGCAAGTCAGGCTCATGGCAAAGTCCTCTGAGTACTGTAGATTCTAGAGGGAGAAAAACAGGCATCTTGGTTCCTCTTTTTTCTTTCTGTCCTCTTATGCAAACACACACACACACACACACACACACACACACACACACACACACACACACACACACACACACACACACAGTGGCTAATATTAATGAGCTAGCTTAAGAGCAGGGTGGATAAGAACCTGCAATTAACTCCCTATAGTACATTACTTCCCAGTATATACTGTTCACTAAAGCTTTCCCTTTCCTATGCAGATGTTCCTTGACTTACTGGGCATTACATTCTGACAGACGCATCGTATGTTGCAAATATCATGAGCTGAAATGCATTTGTACACCTGACCTGCCAAATATCACCCAGCTAGGCCCTGCCGTGCTCTGCAGGTGCATACATGCCCACCCTCATGATAAGTGACTGAGAGGAGGTGAACAGCATAGCACGAGCCTGGGGAAAGACCAAAGTTCACACTTTGCAGTACCATTTCTACTTCTGTACCACTTTAAAGCTGAAAAAAAAATTATTAAGTTGAACCATAAGTCAGAAACCATCCGTACAGCCTACACATCTGGCCGGGAAAAAGTATGATTGAAGATTAAATCTAATTCATGAGGCACTTGATTCCCTCCTTGGTAATCGGAAAGACCCCCATCTAGAATAGGATAAGACAAGAAGACTGTTTACAGAGTCACTTGGGATGCCCTTAATGACTGCATCCCTGCTCCCCTAGATCTCTTTGACAATTATATAGGCAGCTGTAAAGGAAGAGTGAACGGAGTGTTACAAGCCTTAATACCTGGAGATATTAAACTGAATTATGTTCAAGAGCCAGCCCCCTGAGACAGCAATGGTATTGGGGCGGGGGAAGCTGGGAGAGGAGTAATGTACAGCTATGAGACAGGACCGGAGCATAAAGCAATAGTGAGGGCACCAATAAAGTGATTGCAAAGAAATGGTTATTGTTATAGAAAGGACTATAAAAAGATAGGTAAGAAAAAAACAAACAGGAGAATGGCAGGCAGGGGATAACGATTCCTGGCTCATGATTCTTTCATTGAAACCAAGGGATTTATGAAACAATGTTAGGATAATCTTTTTTATTTTTAGGGGAACTGTCATCAATTTTTTATGTTCTTCTACTGGATAATCTCCAAAAGATAGAAAAATTAGACAGTTTTCATTAAAAATACACAGGTCTGGCAGTTCTAGCATTTACCTAATATAGACCACCCCCTACCTTACACCCAATTTACAAACATAAAAATGCTGCAGAAAATAGATGGCTTATAATGACATAGCATTTTATACCTATTCAGATGCCCATTATCAAAAACTAGCAACTGCTGGTGAAGACAGAAAAATTTAGAACTTTTGTACATTGCTAGTAGGAATAAAAAACATATGGCAATTCCTCAAAAAATTAAAAACAAAATTACCACATGATCTATCAGTTCTACACCTGGGTATATATTCAAAAGAAGTGGAAGCACAGGGCTTATTCTGCTTCTGGCTGCTACCAGAAATTCACCCTAGGTTTATACCATATTCAAGTGTAGATGATGCAATTATACTTCCTAAAGCAAAACGCATCCATGCTTTAAAACTGTCAACAGGAGCAATGGGAGTGCAATGTAATATAGGAGATTTGGTAATGTTTATCAAACTAGCAAGGTGTGTACTCATAGGAAACAAAGAGATAGCATTTTCAAAGTACTGAGAGCCAATACTCTAATAGTAAGAGGCAACAAGGACCCCTTAGAGGAAAAAGTAAAAGAGCCTTGCTGTCTAGTCTACAAGACAGACAGACATAATGAGAGAGGAAGTGAGCCCAGAAGGAAGATAGTAGATGCAAGAAAATGCTTCTGAACAAAGAAATGAGTAAACATGGAAACTCTATGCATGTCTTGACTTCATTAAACAATAATTGCTATAACTAATTTAGGGGATTTTGAAACAAAATGGACCCAGCACCAGTGGCTCACACCTGTAGTCCTAGCTTCTCAGGAGATGAATCCCTGAGGACTGTAGTTTAAAGCCAGCCTACGCAGGTAAGTCCCTGAGACTCTTATCTACAATTAATCAACAAAAAAAAGCTAAAGTAGAGCTGTGGCTCAAGTGGCAGAATGCTAATCTTAAGCAAAAACAAAAAAAGCTCAGGGACAGCACATAGGCCCAGTGCCTGCATACACACACACACACACACACACACACACACACACACACACACACACACACGGACTTTAAGGGAGGGCACTTCAGAGTTATGGACTAATGAAGTATGCAAGGGTGTGTATATGTGTTTATGTGATCTTGGAGCTTGAACTCAGGGCCTGGATGCTGTCCCTGAGCTTTTTCACTCAAGGCTAGTGTTCTACCACTTAAGTCAGAGCTCCACTAGTGGTTTTTTGATGGTTAGTCGGAGGTAAGAAACTTTCTATGCATATACTGACTTCATTAAACAATAATTGTTATAACTAATTTAGGGGATTTAGAAATAAAATAGACTCAGCAACAATGGCTCACATCTGTAATAGACTTTCTTGCTGGCTTTAAACCCCAGTCTTCAGATCAGCCTTCTAAGAAGCTAAGATTACAGGCATGAGCCACAGACACTGGGCTCAGGGTAAGTTTTTGTTGGTTGTTTTTGTTTTTGTTTTTGTTTTTGCCAGTCCTGGGCTTTATCTCAGGGCCTGAGCACTGTCCTTGGGCTTTCCTCAAGGCTAGTACTCTACCACTCGAGAAACAGCACCATTTCTAGCTTTTCTATGTATGTGGTATCGAGGAATCAAACCTGGGTCTTCATGCATGTTAGGCAAGCAGTCTACCACTAGACAAACTCCTGGCCCAGTTTTGTTTTGTTTTGTTTAATTAACCTATTGTAACAAAAAAAGAGAGATCAGGGGGCAATGGACAACATTGGATTAATTCAACAAAATACAGTAAAAGGAGAAAAAATATCAAAAAGAAGAAGGGTAAACATAAAGCATCAAATTTATATGGTAGAAATAAGCTGACCATATCAGTAATCATAATAAGTTAAAGAAACTCCCTGGGATCATGACTCCCTGGATAACACTACAATGTCAACCTAGCAAGCACAATGCCCAAGTTCAAAACCCCAGTTCTGCCAAAAATAAAACAAAAGAGCTCACCTCACCAGTTAAATGATAATGACCAGAGCTGGGGACACAGCTCCAGTGGTACAGCACTTGCCTAGCAAAAGGCCCTGGATTCAAGCCCTAGGATCACATACTAAAGAGACGGAGAGTAACCTAACATAAAATAAAAGGATAAGGAAACATATCCTACAGAAATTATCCCATCTAGGAATATAGCTCAATTGTAGAGCAATTGCTTAGCATGCATGAAGCCCTGGATTTAATTCACACACACACACACACACACACACACACACACACACACACACACACACACACAAGTATTCTATTCCTAATCCTTTTACCAAAATAGATCTGGTAATCTGGTATAGCTATAGTAACATAAAACTTTAAAGAAATAGTATCATTTTATCATGATTATTTAAGATGCTATCAAAACACACAAAATGATAGATTCTGAGACCTAAACTAAAACAGTTAAAAAAAAAAAGCAAACCTGAGTCAGTAGTCAAAACTCTTATCTTTCCCATTTTAAAAACTACTAAACTAAGCACCAGTGACTCACTCCTATAATCCAAGCTACCAGGAGGCTAAAATCCGAGGATCTTGATTTGAAGCCAGCCTGGGCATGAAAGTCCATGGGACTCTCATCTCCAATTAACTCTCAGAAAACTGGAAGTGGTGCTGTGGCTCAAAGTGATAGTCTTGAGCCAAAGAGTTCAGGGACAGCATCCAAGCCCAGAGGTTAAAGCCCCACAACCAACCAATAGGAAAAACAAAATACTACTAATGCAGACAAGCTTTCAAGGACCAAATGCCTCTTCATATGATTGACTGAAGACATTGCAAAGAAAAACAGGAATAACTCCACAACTGATTTTATAAGGCTCATTTTATCACTCATATCAAATTCAGAAAGGAGAATAGACCAAAGCTCATAAACACACTTAAATCTCTAGCATTGAGTCCAGCCATGTATAAAAAGGTTAATAATATGTTTCACCAAAACAAGAACATCACTGATTGTAAGATACATCATTAGTTTATATTCTAAGGGAAAAATATATCATCACTCCAACCATAACATAGTGCTTTCTGGACACTCTCACAGCTTATTTTATACTTAGCAAAGAAGCTTTTTAGACTTATTTACACAAGTGTTTGATCATATGCTATTTGGTAATATTTTAATATTGGAGCTACTCATGTTTGAACTCAGGGCTTCAACTTATGCTTACTAGCAGGTGTTCTACCACTTTAGCCTCTCATGCAACACAAATATCTTTCTAATGTGTCTATAACAAAGACTTATTAAGAAGACAAAATAAGATACTCTTAAAACTTCATATTCAGAATCACTTTTTAAACCATTCTTTAACATATGTATATATATATATGTATGTATTTTTTTAACTTTCATCACAGACCTCAAGAGGGAGTTTTTAAAACAGAGATGGTTAGAGGCATGGCTCAGGTGGTAGACTGCCATTCAACAAGTGAAAGAATCAGATATCAAGTTCAAGTCCTCTCCAACCCCCTCTCTCTCTCTCTTTCACACACACACACACACACACACACACATGCACACACGCACACGCGCGCACACATACACAAACACACACAAAAGAGGTAAAATGATGAGTCTATTACTCTGGTGTTTTCTTCTAATCCAGAGACACACCTTTCTCTCTACAGAACTGCCCACCTTACACCTGTTTATTCTATTTTTGTTATTCTCTATTTTTCCCCATTTTATTTGTCTGTCATGGGGCTTGAACTCTGGGCCTGTGCTCAGGGCTACCACCCTACCCATGAGCCAAGCCCTACTTCCCGCTTTCTAGAGGACCAGGTCTTTTTGTGCTCGGACTGGCTTTGAACCTCTATCCTCAGATCTCATCCTCCTGAGTATCTAGGATTACAGGCGTGGCCACCACACTACCCGGCTAGGACCTGAGACTCTTATCAGGTGGTAGAATGCTCACCTAGCATGAAGCCTTGGGCTCAATTCCTCAGTATCACATTCTCAGAAAAAGTCAAAAGTAGTACTGTAGCTCAAATGGCAAAGTACTAGCTTTGAGCAAAAAGTGTCCAAAGACAGTGCCCAGGCCCTGAGTTCAAGCCCCAGGACTGGCAATCAATCTATCAAACCGAGCTAGGTAAAATATAATAAATTGAGTAAGGCATTATAAATAAGGGTAATCCAAACCTGGACTTGCTAAAAAGTAAAGCATATATCTGAAAGAAAACAATGGCAGCAAAAAGTTCCCAAAAGACTTTTGAGGGAGAATAAAGCATTTTATCTTACTTATATTCATAACGTGATGAACTAAAAAAACTAGTGTGTACTCTAAAACTTATGTTCTACGTATGAATAATTAAAAGTTACCTAGAACCATAATAGATTCTACTTTATAAAACTGCAATAGCATATAATATAGGGAGGGAATTAGGACTCAAAAGAAAATAGTCCCATTATTATTCCTTTACTGTGAAAATACCTCTGTTGTGCTTTATACCCTCGTGAAACATTTTTGAGACTGTTTTTGAGAGGATGTAAACTGCATTTATTTTGTGGGAATTAAGACTGACTCAGGCTGTACAATAGCAAGTGGATGAAAGGTTTACTAAATCTTGTTTTGCAGAAGAGCTGGTTTTGAATTGAATCACCCTTTGAGAGAAGACATCCCTGCTCGCATGATCTCATCAACCAGGAGAATGTTGGTGGCAATTACTGTGCTGAGGGGAAAGAAGCACATGAGCAAAGCCTGCTTTCCACCTGCCCCCATCTACACCCACCCCACCTCAGCAATCCTCAGTGTGAAGGCCCTTTTCCTCCAGTTATGCTGGCATGAGATTTTACAAGATCAAACTATTATAACCACTATTATAACCGTTGAACCCTTTGCTGACAAGCCTGATTTCTATTCCAGCAAAACTGAACTCATCTTTAAGCACATCATTCAATTTTCCACAGTACACAGGTAATATTAGTTACATAATTTCCTTTCTCTCTCACCCCAAATAAACAGTAACTTTTCCTGTTACTTATGTTTCTACTACTAATAAAAGTGGTTGTAAAAGGACAGAAGCTAGTCTTAATAACTAGATACCACACATTATCATATATTTGATAACTTTTCTACTGTAAGGTGACAAAAATAGATTTGATGTTAGCAGTCACATCCCTAAGATATCTCTCTCTCTCCCTCTCCCCCCTCTCTCTCTCTTTGTTATTGTCAACTTACCAAGAGTGAAGAAGTTGTTTTTTCACACAATAATTATCCCAAACGCCTGCATCAGCTGCTACCATTGGCTCCCCTGAAAGTAACAAGACATCATCTTGATACCACATTATTGATATATTCTGTCAATTTTGATTGATATATTCTTTGCAATATCTAAAAGGTACAAAACCTGCTTTCATGGCTTCTGTGTTGTTAAGTCCAGTCAGTGATGGACTGCAAGTACCATCCACCGTACACTCTAAACTCGCCCTTCCTTCTTCCCTTCTTCCCTTCCTCCCTCCCTTTCTTCTTTCCACTGTTCCCTCCCTCCCACCCTTCTTCCCCGCTCTGTTACTCATTTCCTTTTTTGTTTCCTTGCTTTCTTTTTGCAGTACTAGTGGGGCTTCATGCCCACTGGGCATCACGGATTTTTCTTCCCTGGCTGGATTGGAACTGCTAGCCTCCAGATCTCAGTCTCTTGAGTAGCTAAGATTACAGGAGTGAGCCATTAGTGTGTGGTTCTCAATTACATTCGTGTGTGTGTGTGTGTGTGTGTGTGTGTGTGTGTGTGTGTGTGTATGTGTACATGTGTGCACACACATCAGTATTGGGGCGTAAACTTAGGGCCTGGGCACTGTCCCTGGGTTTCTTTTGCTCAGAGCTAACTGCTCTACCACTTCAGTAACAGCCTAATTCAGCTTTTTCTGAGTAGTTTCTTGGAGATAAAAGAGTCTCATGGACTTTCCTACCCTGGCTAGCTTCAAACCAAATTAACATCCTCAGATTTCAGCTTCCTGAGTAGTTAGGATTACAGGTATGAGCCACTAGAAACTTGACTTGTTCTGTTCTTAAATGCTGAACACCAAATAGTAAATAGAGGCACTCAAAATTTAAATAATAAAATCACTCAAACCCAAACCCTCTTACGTGAAGACCTGGATCGTTGAAGAAGAGTCCATCTATCAAGCAGCTAAGTTTTGTTCAGTTTCTTACCTGTGTTCAAGTCTATGCCAACAAGTTGTTTCGATTCTGAGTGCTCAGCCTGAACTTTCACTAGTGTATCCTGCAGGTCATAACCAGAATTCTGAGCAAGAACCTTCAAGAATAAAAATAGTGATAATTATATGTATGGAATGCCTTCACATATTTATACTTGAAATTCAAATACAAAAATAACTACTCTTTAGTCTTACGAAAACATATCCATATTACAGTCATCATCTCTGAGGAATTACATTGTTATCTGTATCAAAATATTATTTTACATGCACGGTAGTTATATTTACTTAAAACATTTTTCTTATGCATATTGCATTAAGTTTTGAGAACACTACAGTAATTTCTTTCTGTGAGAAAGACTTCATATGTGGAAGGAAGAGTCATTCCAGTTCTCCCAAGCCCTTGCTAAAAAATGACAGTCTATTTGCAGAAGCTTTAGAAGAGCCATGGACCTGTGGTGAGAAGGGACAAAAAATGACCTAAACTCCAACCTATGAACCTTTCACTCCTTAATGATCATGCTGCTCTGGGGAAAGGAAAATGAGGATTCACAATTATAAATAACTGTAATAGAAATTACTTAAAAGACATTTGTTAGTATTGTTAATGATTTTTTAATTCACAGTAATAATGTACTTGAATTCATTTTTCTATATTTCTAACCAAATTAAGACAAAAAGAAAGAAATGGTAACTCCTTGACCTTCTGTCACACTAAAAAAATATACATATCCTAGCTTTTCTCCTTGTTTAGGAAGGACAGCAGTAACAAATGCAGGCTAGTTGTATTGGGGAATGCTAAAACAGCCTGAAGTTAATGTTTTCCACAATTATAGTCATGACATTTTAGATACCGCTAGCCAAAGATCTACCCTAGAATCGAATTAAATTTTAAAAATTCTTAGCTTTAAATTATGATTGGCGAATCACAAACCATTTCTGTAGAAACCTTTTGAGCTACTTCAACTTTGAAAGTTCAAAATTGGTTGCCAGGAAATAATCTGACTTTTAGCTCAACTTCTGAAAGGATTCTAAGCTATTCCCCCAAAAGGTTCTCTTTTGAGTTGTAAAACACCAAAGAAAAAAAACCTTAGTAGGGATGACAACAAATACCTGTTTGTCTAATCTGCTTTAGATAAAATGAGCCATTAGTAATCAAAGGTCTTCAGGTTAAACAGTTGCTATCTGGCCAGTCGGATGGTTGTACCTTAGGAATTATGAGTAAGGCATCTGCAAAAGCTTGGACCCCAAGGCGAGCCCTTCCTTGAATACTGTACTTGTACTGAACAAGAGCATCTGCTATGGCTACTTCAACTGCTCCAGCACCTGGAACCACACAATCTATTTGGAGGAGAAAAAAAAAGTTGATGGCAAGTTATGCCACACTAAAAAAGGAAGATGAAAAAAGCAAGCTTTGGAAGTGTGTGCTATTATCTTGCCCATCTGCAAAATGTATTTAAATACATACAGAAATCCAATAAGTTGCATGTCAGTTGTACTAGAAAGCATTCTGAAGTTAAATAAGCATAGCACAGATTAATAACTATAAACAAGTTACCTTATTGTTTAGTCTCTGGCAGGTATGAGTAGACATTTTTTTCGCTTCCATCTTTTTCTATGGCTACATTGAAAAGATATTTCTTTACAAATGATTGCAATACCTCATATGAAATTGTTTAAGGTAAGATAATTTCACCAGTTTTTGATATGGAAGTCTTGGGTCTCAATCAAATACTTGTTTTCTTTTTTCTTTTTCTTTATTTCCTTTTATTTATTTATTTTTGCCAGTCCAGGAAGGATTGTCCTCAGGACCTGAGCACTGTCCTAGGCTTTCTCAAGGTTAGCGCTCTACCACTTGAGCCACAGCACTACTTCTGGCTTTTTCTATATATGTGCTACCAAGGAATCAAATCCTTGTCTTCGTGCATGCTAGGTAAACACTCTACCACAAAGCCAAATTCCTGGCCCCAAATATTTGTTTTCTAGGTTGAAGTAGAACTCAAATTGCTGCCTATGAAAAAACTTAGGCGGTGTGGATTTATTGTTCTAAGCAAGAGCTCTGGGTGTCTCTATTACTCAGGAGGCTGAGATCTGAGGGCCCTAGTGTAAAGCCAGCCAGGCTAGAAAAGTCCAGGCGTCTTATCTCCAGTTAACCTCCACAAAGCTGAAAGCAGAACTATAACTCAAGTGGCAGAATGTCAGCCTTAAGCAGGTAAGGTTAAGGAAGAGTATGAAGAGGGGAAAAAACACACATATATGCTCTGTACTTTATTCCTTTGTAGAACTATAAAATCACTTCCATGGTATTCTCTAAGCTCAGTGTGGAAGGTGCTTGCCTGTAGTTTTAGCTACTGAAAATGTAAAGGCAAGACAATCCTAAGTTTGAGCCCAATCAGGTCAAACTGTATAAGACTCTGCCTCAAAAGCCAAGCACATGGTGGGCCAGGAGCATGGCCTAGTGGTAGAATGCTTGCCTAGCATGCACAAAGTCCTGGGTTCAATTCCTCAGTACCACACATGCAAGAAAAGCTGACAGTGGTGCTGTGGCCCAAGGACCGTTCCCAGGCCCTAAGTTCAAGCCCTAGGACTAGAAAAAAAAAAGCAAACACAAACAAAAGGGCTGAGGGCATGGGTGAAGTGGCAGAGCACTTGCCTAACAAGTCTCCAGTAACAGAAAAAAGCACTTAATACTAAAGATGATATGATAACATTTGAATGAAGTAATTTTCCTTTCATAAACGGGAGTTCATTAATGGAGGAGCATACCATTAAGAATATTCCAATATGATGCAACTGTACATTGTTTTAAAAAGAATACTCCAAAGGAAAATGTTTATAATCCAAATCATAAATTGTCCAAAGTGAAATGAGAAAACATTGATCATTCCTGTCTTTGAAAATAAAAGATACGCTATTCATCAATACTTATAAATGTAAGGTTAGTGTGTCCATCACCAGAAAGAGCTTACCATCTTCAATGGCGTTCTTGATGGCTCTAAGCCCATCTCTTATGGCATCTTTGATTTGTGTGAGAGTATGCTTATTTGGTCCTTTGACCAATAAGGTGACAGAGCGAGGATTAACACAGTCCTCAATAAATGTAAACTTTTCTTCACCCTAAAGGATAACACAAAGACATAACTTTAAGGCTGAAGATGCAGCTACTCTTCAAAAAAAAAAATTGGGGGGCTGGGAGTTTGGCCTAGTGGTAGAGTGCTTGCCTAGTATGCACCAAGACCTGGGTTCAATTCTTCAGTACCACATACATAGAAAAAGCTGGAAGTGGTGCTATGGCTCAAGTGGTAGAGCTCTAGCCTTGAGAAAAGTCCAAGGACAGTGCTCAGGCCCTGAGTTCATATCCCAGGACTGGAAAAAAGAAAAGAGCTATTTTCTTTAAAAGTAAAATTAAAGCCACAAGGAAATAGGGAAATGTGCCGGGCGAGGTGGCTCACACCTATAATCCTAGCTAATTAGGAGGCTGAGATCTGAGGATCACGATTCAAAGACAGCCAGGGCACTCAAGTCTCTGAGACTCTTATCTCCAATTAACCATTAGAAAACAGGAAGTAGCCCTGTGGCTCAAGGAGTAGGGCAGTAGCCTTGAGCTGCAGAGCTCAGGGACAGCACCCAAGCCCTGAGTCCAAGCCCTACCACCAACCAAAAAATTTTTTTCACTGTTCAGTAACATTATAAAATCAAGACCTAGTTTATACTAGAATTCACTCTTCATGTGACTTTTTTTTTAAATCAAGCCTCACTAAAGATATGTCTAAAAATAGTTGTCTCAGCACTCAGGAAACAAAGGCTGGAGGATAGGTAGTTGGGGCCAGCCATGGCTACATAGCAAGACTCTGTCTCAAAAAAATCAAGAGTAGGGGCCAGGAGTTTGGCCTAGTGGTAGAGTGCTTGCCTAGCATGCACGAAGACCCGGGTTCAATTCCTTGGTACCCCACATACATAGCAAAAAGCTGGAAGTGGTGCTGAGGCTCAAGTAGTAGAGTGCTAGCCTTAAGAAAGTCCAAGGACAGTGCTCAAGCCCTGAGCCCAAGCCCAGGACTGGCAAAAAAAAAAAAAAAAAAACCATCAAGAGTAAATAAATTTCGAACTCTAAACATTCAAGTAATCCTAAAATCTATTCTACTGGTTAGTCAGTTCAAAATACAAATTTAAAGGTTAGCATTAAAAACAGGCTTGGGTCCACTTTATAACCACTATTCACAGAAATACTCACTAACGTATACTCAAACACAAGACCAGCATGTCCCAAGCAATCTATAGAAAGGTCTTCAAGCGAGTTCATAGCCACTCCACCACAAGCAAGACAAAGTCTGAAAGCACACATTATGTTACCATAGCTCTGGTTATGGAAAATGTTTAAGGTGAAAGAGTATCTAGCAAATATCTAGCACAGAAAGCTGCATTATGTTGTATTACTTTGTTGGGTGGTTTTAATTTATAAATTATACATATTTGTCAGGTATATCGTGTTAATGCACACACACACACACACACACACACACACACACAAGGTATGGTGGCATGCACTTGCAATGCCATACACTTGCAGATTGAGAAGATCTCAATCTGAGGCTGGTCTTTAGCAAAAAAAAAAAAAAAAGTGAGAATCTATCTAAAAAAATAATAATAACCAAAGCAAGCCAGGCATTGTTAGCTTTCACCTGTAATCCTAACTACTATAGAAGGCTGAGATCTGAGGACTATGGTTACAAGCCAGTCTGGGGCAGAAAAGGCCATGAGACTCTTATCTCCAGTTAACCACCAAAAGCAGAAGTGGAGCTATAAGCCAAAGGTGTAGAGCACAAACCTTTAGCACTAAAGCTCTGGGACAGAAACCAGGCTCTGAGATCAAGCTTCACAACAGACCAAAAAAAAACAAGGGGGGGGGGGGGAGCTGGGAGTATGGCCTCATAGTAGAATGCTTGCCTAGAATGCAGGAAGCCCTGGGTTTGATTCCTTGGTATCACACACACACCAAAAAAAATCCAGAAGTGGTGCTGTGACTCAAGTGGTAGAGTATTAGCCTTGAGAAAGCTCAAGGACAGTACCCAGGCCCTGAGTTCAAGCCCAAGGACTAACAAAAGAAGAAGGAGGAGACAAAAGAAGGGGAGGAGGAGGAGGAGGAAGAGGAGGAGGAAAAGGAGGAGGAGGAACAGGAGGAGGGAAAGGAGGAGGAGGAGGAGGAGGAGGAAAAGCAACTCATATGAGAAATCTGGGACGATTCTACATACACAGAAGGCTAAAATCTGAGGATTGAAGTTTGAAGCCAGCCCAGGAAAAAAAGTCCCTGAGACTCTTATCTCCAATTAAGCTGTGGCTCAAGTGGTACCACTTTTGAGTGATAAAAACTAAGGGACAGCGCCCAGGCCCTGAGTTCACACGCCAATACTGGTGTACATGAGTACACGCACATGTGCAAGTACACCCACCCAAAGTACAGGCCCAACTGGTAGAGTACCAGTCATGAACAAAGAAAAGGCCCAGGAAGAGTATGAGGACATGCATTCAAGCCACAGTATAACCATTTATAAAAAATTGAGAATACATAATTTATAAGCTTACCTTTCCATGTTTCTTCTTTTTGCTCTTCGAAGAGCTACTATTCCATGTTTTGCAAGAGTGTCTAAGGAAAATGGATCAATTCCCTATAATCAAATTAACATAAAAGTTACACATTTTTTTTTCTTTTTTCTTTTCAAATTTTTTTTTCTTTATTTTTTTGCCAGACCTGGGCTTGCGCTCAGGGCCTGAGCACTGTCCTTGGACTTTCTCAAGGCTAGAGCTCTACCACTTGAGCCTCAGCACCACTTCTGGCTTTTTTCTATGTATGTGGTAGCAAGGAATCGAACCTGGGTCTTTATGCATGTTAGGCAAGCACTCTACCACTAGGTCAAACTCCTGGCCCAAGTTACACATTTTTAACCTGTTTTTATTTTAACTATGCTGCAGGTCAAACCATGCTAAGCAAGTGCTACACTGATAATACCCCTCATCATAAACATATTTTGTTCCTTTTTTTTTTTTTTGTCAGTTGTGGGGCTTGAACTCTGGGCCTGGAAACTATCCCTGAGCTCTTCAGCTCAAGGCTATCACCCTTCCCCCTTGAACCACAGCCCCACTTCCCTTCTTCTAGTGATTAATTTGAGATAAGAGTCTCACAGCGGGCCGGGAGTTTGGCCTAGTGGTAGAGTGCTTGCCTAGCATGTACAAAGACCCGGGTTCAATTCCTAGGTACCACATACATAGAAAAAAAAAAAAAGCCAGAAATGGTGCTGAGGCTCAAGTGGTAGAGCTCTAGCCTTGAGAAAGTCCAAGGACAGTGCTCAGACTCTGAGCTCAAACCCAGGACTGGCAAAAAAAAAAAAAAAGAGGCTCACAGTCTTGGGGGGGCGGGGTGCAGTGGCTCACACCTATAATCCTAGCTACTCAGGAAGCTGAAATCTGAGGATCAAGGTTCAATGCCAGCCTGGGCACAAAAGGACCTGAGACTCTTATCTCCAATTAACCTCTCGAAAACGGGAAGTAGGGGTTGGCTCAAGGGTAGGACGGTAGCCTTGAGCTGAAGAGCTCAGGGACAGCGCCCAGGACAAGTTTCAAGCTCCATGACCCACAAAAAAAAAAAAAGAAAAAAAAGGTCTTACAGTCTTTAGTGCCCAGGCTGGCTTTGAACCTCAATCCTCCCATCTCAGCCTCCTATGTAGCTAGGATTACAGGCATGAGCCACCATGCCCAGCTTTAAACATACTTTTCTCACATTTTTTTATTAACAACTCAAAGAGATTCATTCTGACAGGTATATATACATATATTCACACATATATACAAGCATGCTATGATTACAGGTGTTGAGCCTATTACTTTATACTCTTAAAAATTATGAGAAAGAGCCAGGCACAGAGGCTCACACCTATAATCCTAGCTACTCAGGAGGCTGAGATGTGAGGATCCAGTTTCAAAGCCAGCCTGGGCACAAAAGAACCTGAAACTCTTATCTCCAATTAACTAACCTCTAGAAAACGGGAAGTGGGGCTAGGTTGAGGGTAGGGCGGTAGCCTTGAGCTGAAGAGCTCAGGGACAGTGCCCACGCCAAGTTCAAGCCCCATAACTCACAAAAAAAAATTATGGGGAAGCCAGGCACTGGTGGCTCAGGCCTGTAATCCTAACTACTGAGAAGACTGAGAGGCTGAGATCTGAGAATCTGGTTGGAAGCCAGACAGGGCAGAAAAGTCCCTGTGCGACTCTTATCTCCCATTAACCACTCAAAAAAAAGCATAGGTGGTGCTGTGGCCCAAGTGGTAGAATATTATCCTCAAACACAAAGAGGTTCAGGAACAGTGCCCAGGCCCTGAGTTCAAACCACACAACTGACAAAAAGAAATTATGAGAAGTCTAAAGTGTGATTTGTTTTTTGTCTCTTGTAGAAATGCAGGGAGGAAGGTGAACAAATGCAGTCATGGTGCTCAGTAGATACTTCGGGAACATGAGGGGAACTAGGAGAGAGTAACAGAAGTGGTAATGTTGTCCAAGAAGAAATGTGTCCATTACCAAACTTATAAATCGGCAATCCCTGTGCACACCACCCTAATAACAACAATAAAGTTACATTTTTTAAAAAGAACTTTACAACTGGGTGGGGAGAGGAGTCAGGAGAGGGAAAATGGGAGAAAATGAGAGGGGGAAACACTGCTCAAAAAAAAAAAAGTACTCGCAGGTCACCGATGACTCATGCCTGTAATCTTAGCTACTTTGGAAGGCTGAGAACTGAGGATTGCAGTTCAAAGCTAGTTCCAGCAGGAAAGTCCATGAGACTCTTATCTCCAATTAACCACCAGAAAACCAGAAGTGGGGCTGTGGCTCAAGAGGTAAAGTGCTAGCCTTGAGCTGAAGAGGTCAAGGGACAGTGTCCAGGCCCAGAGTTCAAGCCCCATGACCAACAAAAAAAGAGAAAGAAATATACTCATTACCTTTCTTATATAACTGTAACCAATCTGTATATCACTTTTATAATAAAATTAAAATACAAGTCTAAATTTTTATATAAGCTATAACTACTCTAGGAAAAATTTAGAAATATTTATTAATCCATTTGAATAATAAACTTATTTTTGCCAGTCCTGGGCTTGAGCTCAGTGCCTGAGCACTGTCCTTAGACTTTCTCAAGGCTAGAGCTTTATCCCTTGAGATAAGTATAGATATTTTTCTGATAGTACATGTAAAACAAAACTCAAAATGTCATCGTTTTTTTCCCAAACTGGAAGTATAGGGCAAATTGTAGAGCATTAGTTATGAGAGAAAAAGCTAAGTGAGAGTTCATGCCCTAAGTACCGGCACATGCAGGTGTCAAGATGGGTGAAGGAAGCAATCTAAGGCTCCAGACTCAAAGTACTCACCTGGTACCAACACATACACACACACACACACACACACACACACACACACACTTCTCAAAGGTTGGTTTCAGTGTAGAAGATGAAACAATATAATGAACTTTTCAGATTCTCTTGCATTAAAATCTACTAGTCTTGCACTTTAAATAACTTATTTAAAATCATTCATTGTTTTTCAGTCATTTAGAAAATATTGGTTCACTGAGTTAAGCTCAAATTACCATTGGCAATAAATACTGACAGATGTCTTCTTTGAAGTGATATAATTGTTTCAGTCATTTTTCAGAATAGAATCTACCAAATACTCAAATCTAAATAATCACAATTTTACAGTCATTCTTCCAAATAAAAATGACTTTCCATGACAAAACTGGCTAGTTTTCTCACAGCTCAATTTCACAAGAGCTTTCCTTCAAGACAACCACCATGTTTTGGTATACAGCAGAACTGCTTGTGTGTCCTTCAGACTTTACTACAAATGTAATCACTTCATCAAGCCCTTCTTAAGAAGCTACCAGTTTTTCTGCAAGTATATGGGAGTGTGCAGTGCTACTGCCTGGGCTGCAGCAAGACGCCAATGGGTTCACATACTTGGCCTTCCACCATCACTGTACACCATCCACCATCAAAGTACCAAGGCACTGATGGTCATGGAAATGGGGAACTCAGTTTCACCTCAGGCTCCCTGAAAAAAAAAAACAAAACCCACCAGGGGTCCATAGACCACATTTGAGAAGTGCTGAAAACCCTCACAAATGAACAGCTAAGCTTTCCTTCCTTCTCACCTTTTGATTAATAACAACAAATCCTTTGTTGGAATTAGCACAGACTTTGTCTTTCAGGTCTATTATTTTCTGTACTCGATCTTCAATAAATTTTCTTTCAGCTTTTACAAATCGTTCTTTCTCTTCTGCAGTCTTATAAAAGAAACCAGAGCTCACCTCTCTAAAAAGATTCATAAGAACAAACTAGTCAGCCAGGCATGGTAACATATACCTATAATCCCAGCACTCTGGGGGCTGAGGCAAAAAGGTTGCAAATTCAATGCCATCTGGGCAACATAGCAAGACCCCACCTCAAAAAAAGAAAAACCCCACAAGCTAGTGAAGAATGGAAGGAAGGGCCAGAGAGAAAAGAAAAACAGCATTTATCCTATAAATAAATAAAAAGCACTTTTCCAAAAAAAATTCAAGTTATAAAGAAAAACTAAGACATACGTTTTTTCATATTCCAGTGATACATTGCAGGTAAGGATAAATGCATCTTCCACTTGCTTCTTCATATGTGGGTGTCGGGCACCATGATCCAAAACTAATCCTTTGATCAGCCTATTAAAATACACACAATATTTTTTACTTAGAATTATACTCAAGGTTTTAGCATAGGGTACATGGTTTTCTTGAACCAACTTCAATTCTTACATGTAATTAGCAAAATTAGGGGAGAGAAGCTGCTTGATTAGTGTGTAAGTCACAAGGAAAAGTCAAACCAGAATTATTCTCCAAGTTCCATGGCTCAAAAATATGAAATAGTGGATCAAATAGTAACAAGTACACAATGACTTTCTTGGAACATTTGCTCAGAATCATTGTCTACAACTAAAATTATTAACTCAAATGTCTAACAATAGGACACCGTTCAACAAATAAGAACTCAGCCATTTGGTGGCATTGCAAAATATATAATGCCTTGGGGAAATATTTGCAGGGATATCCTGATCATTTTCAGGGCAAACTGTATATAAAACAAGATATTAAAAGGGAAAACTGACATAGAGATTCCCTTCATGAATACTTATTTGTTAAATACATCATTTGAAATATGATGTAAAATCAATGTTAATAAATTCTTTAATAAAAAAAAAAGGAAAACTGAAGCTGAAAATGTAGTCAATCAGATAGTAGAGTGCCTACCTAGAAGACTTGAGACATTGCATTTGGTCTCCAACTCTAAAACTAAATGAAAAGCAAGAAGCCAGGCACAGAGGGATTACACTTGTAATCCTAGCTACTCAAGAGACTAAGATCTGAAAATCATGGCTCTGAAAATCCAGCCTTGGCAGGAATGTCTATAAACTCTTATTTCTAAATTAACCAACAAAAAGCCCAAAGTGAAGCCATGGCACAAGTGGTACAGTGCCAGCCTTGAGCAAAAAGGCTAAGGGCCTGCCAAGGCTCTGAGCTGGACTGGCGCACACATATGCGCACGCGCGCGCACACACACTCACATACATACACACACACACACACACACACACACACACACACACACACACACAAAGATGAAGCTAAGGTGGCCCTGACAACAGCACTTCCTTTCTAGCATTCCAGTCTGCCTGTAATTCGCTTTGGTGCTTCATTGGTGCTGGGGGCCAGTCCTAACAGCCAGCCGACAATAGCTAAAGCAGAAGCTGAGGCTCCCCAAACCCCCATGTTTATAGGTCTATATTAAACAAAACTAGACAATGCCTTATTTAAACATCCATCTCATAACAATAAAACTACTTTTCTTGAATTGGCATATAATGGATGAAATGCTGTCTGGATTTTTCATGAAACAGTAACTGATTAAAAAATTCAGAAAACTAGCCCCCCCCCAAAAAAAGCAAATTTGAAAAGATTTGTGGAGAATAGAAAGCAAGAAAAAGCAACATGGCAGATTTAAGGAAGAACAAAATAGAACTTCTATGAACAAGTAAATAACACAAATACACACACACACACACACACACACACACACACACACACACACACCACCTATTAAAAAGTCAAGGGAACAAATTTATATCTAACGAAAGGATGTCACATAGTTTATAGAAGCACTATTCATAAAGACCACTTATTGAAAATTACTTAAGTGCCTATCAATAGTAGAATGAATTTTTAAAAACTATACAATAGTAACACAAAAAATATACAATAAACTATACAATAGTGACACAAGAAAATATTAAACAGCAATGAAAAGGAACAAATTAACACATGCAACAATACAGATTAGTTTGTTTTCTAGTTAAATTAGAAAGGAAATTGCTTTGTTAAATTAAGGAAATTGCTTTGTTTACTCTTCATTCCAGCACTCAGGAAGCATCTGACTCAATTAATATGTATTGAATCAATACTCTGATGTTGAACAAAAGCAAGAGACAGGCTGGGAATGTGACTTAGTGGTAGGAGTGCTTACTGAGCATGCATGAAACTCTGGGTTCAATTCCTCAGTACCACATAAAACAAAAATCCAGCAAAGAGCTGTGGGTCAAGTGGCAGAGTACTAGCCTTGAGCAAAAGAAGCTCAGGGACAGTGACCAGACTCTGAGTTCATGCCCCAGGACTGGCCAGGGGGAGGAGAGGAAAAGCAACTAATGAAATTATTGAAAAGTATCTAAGGAAGAGCTAGTAGCAGTGTCTTGTGTCTATAATCCCAGCTACCCATCAGGCATAGACAGGAGGATCACAGTCCCAACACTGGACTGGGACAATAAATTAAAATAAGCAGGGGTAAAGGTATAGCTTAGGTGTAAGAGGCCTAGCAAGCACAAGGCCCTGAGATAAAACTCCAGAACCGGGGGGAAAAAGAAAAAGAATATATGAAGAAATATCCTAGAACACAGAATATTGTTACGTATTATCAAATTCATTTACTGTGTATCTGTTTCTGATTTATGCTTCATCTCCATGATTTCTACCATGAATAGATCAATAGGATAACCTGGTCTTCTAACAGCCAAAACAGAGTCCACCACAGCCTGAAAGAGAAATGGATAAGAATAATAAATTATTTATTAATAATAAATATTAAAAGAAAAAAACGAGAGGCTCAAGTAATCCAGTTAGATAGGAACTACACTAAACAAGTCAGAGGACCTCAAGCTTTAAAAAAAAATAAGGCAAAACCAACACTAAGGAAAAGCAGTACCAGTGGAGAGCTGAACTTGGTGTGACAAGCGAAGGTAGGAGGGTTCTAAGTTCAAGGTTAGGCAAGGAGTTTGGCCTAGTGGTACCACCTACATGCATACACACACACACACACACACACACACACACACACACACACACACACACACACACACACACACACACACACACACACACACACACAGGAAAACCGGAAATGGTACTGTGGCTCAAGTGGTAGAATGATAGCCTTGAGGAAAAAGCCCAAGGACAGTGCTTGGGCCTTGAGTTCAAGCCCCAGGTCTGGCAAAAAAAAAAATCCAAGTAAGTTCAAGGTCAACCTGGGCTTTATAGATAGACTTTGCCTGGAAAAAAGAACACAACAATAAACATGCCAACGGATACTTTAGAGAACTAAGAGAATTTCCGAGATCGTGCAGTCCAAACTTCTTTTTTACAGATACTATCTAACAGTGGCTGTGCCTCGACAGGAACCCGGTCTCCAGAACTCGGTGCCAAGCCACTGCTGCCTCCGCCTCCAACACGACTCAAACTCCCGTCAAAACACACATTAAAGGACAGGGAAAGGGTATAAATGAACAAAAGAGCTCAGATTCGCAGGTCATAATAACTTGTCATTACTGCGATTTTTCACGTATTTTAATTGTAATCATACAGGTGGTGTTGTAAGTCAGGTAATGAGTACATTTCTTTTCCACAATATCACCGCTTCCTTCATGCCCGGTTTTCCCCAGTGCCACTGCTGCATTTGTTCAGCCTGTGTCCCTCCATTCTGTACCTCCCGTATCCCCCCAAACACAGATAAACAAGCAAATAAGACAAAAAGAAAACAAACAAAATAAAGTCTCCATTTCCTCGAGAGTAACATGAAATATTTAATCTCTCTTATCATGAAGAGTTGCTGTGCCATGCCACAACATTTGCATCGTACATCACATCGTAGCGTATCACACATCATATATTCTTTAGTGTAAAAATAACGCTTTCCCCAAAAACATCAAGTAAAATTGAGACTGCAGAGAAACATATCTCATTTATGTTGCCACATGTTGCAGGAATATGCATGTGTGTTTATGTACGGATGTGTGTGTTTGTGTGTGTGTGTGTGTCCGTGTCTGCACCGGGCTTTCAACTCAGGGGCTCTCACTCTTGCTTAGCTCTTTCATTCACTGCAGGTTCTCCACCACCTGAGCCATACATCTTCAGTTCCAGCTTCTTGCTAACTGGAGATAAGAAAATCTTGGGTATGTCTGATTTGGATCTGAGATAGTGGTGTCTCAGCCTCATGTATAGCTGAGATTACAAGCATGAGCCCTCCGTTTTTGGCAGACAGATGCAATTTAGGATGCAGAGCACAACACATCACATCTTCCTGTATATCTCAAAATACAAATATGAAAATAATTAGCTACAGAATTATAAACTACAGGATAAACAACCTAAAACATAGTAAAACCAGACCAAAATCCACTGTGTCTTAGGAGAGTGAATCTGGACATTTAATTGTGGCACCTAAGAAGAAATGAGACATAGGCCACTGGACAAGTGTGTACATAGGTTCAACAGAAAAGGGGCTGTCCTAAGCAGAAAGACCTAGGCCACCGGATCACTCTTCAAAAGCAGAAAAGAAGCTGGGCCATGTGGCTCACACCTGTAACCCTAGCTACTCAGGAGGCTGAGATGTGAGGATGAAGGTTCAAAGCCAGCCCGGGCACTAAATTAACCACCAGAAAACCAGAAGTGGCACTGTGACTCAGGTACAGCACTCAGGCCTTCAGAGTTCAACCCCACCACTGTAAAAAAAAAAAAAAAAAAAAAAGACAAAAGCAGCAGAGCTTTCCTTCTGACTGCTCAGCAAGTCATCGTCAGGAATGTGATTTCCATAGTACCTACTGGTAAGGAGGCATGAGCAAAAACAACTCAGGTGCCCCCCCCTACTCAGTACCTGTATTTCTCAAAGTAAATTAGTAACATGGTATCCTGGTTTGTATGTCAATGTCTTATGAATTTGGTTATTAGGAAGTTTCAGAAACTGCACAGCTAAGGAAAAACACTAATATAGTCAACTGATAATCACCTTAACAAGCGTTCCTAAAATATCCAGCCAATCAATCATGCTTCATTAAAACAATGGCCTTAAGTGCCACCTCCTCCTGTGTCACCCCGTGTCACAGGAGATGGAGCTCTAAGTTGAGACCCCTCTGCTACCCAAGGGCTCCACAGCAGATAATCCGCGAGTGCCAAGACCCTCCAACTTTCAAGTCACTTAAGTGTTAAGTATTATGGTACTTTAAAAAAATGACAAATACTTTTCTGACCAATCTTGTATACATATACGACTATAATTGTTTGCCTTCCTGTTGCTACATTTAAAAACTCACAGTCAATCATGGTTATCACACAGGAAAGAAATGCTGACCATGGTCTGCTCATACTCACTGTGAATACCAAACACTTGTCACATACCTCTGTCAGCACATCGGCCAGCTCTGCGTGAACTTTGGTTCGTAGAGATGTTCGAGCCACATCTAACAGGGTATCTCTTTTCATCTCCTTTTTCACTTTAACTTCATCCAAAACCTCAAGTGCCTTTACTTTTGCAGCTTCAAATCCTTCTGAGATTATTCTAGGATGCAGGCCCTATTGTAGCAATATAAAATTAAAAACTACAAAGTAATTCATCCAACGTAAAAGTACCCTCTCCTATTAATAGGTTATGTCCCAAAAAAAGTAAATGTTATCAGCATTCATGACATTAAATGAATTTATATGTACATTTTCCAGCGCTTTGTATTTGAAACAATCTCAAACTTCCAAAAAAGGTACAAGTGCAAAAATTTATAAAAGTCACCTTTTTTTTTCCTTCCTGAGACAGGGCTATACTTAAGTGGCCCAAGTTCAAACTCATGATCCTTCTCCCTCAGCCTCCTAAGTGCTGTGTTTTCAGATATGCCCCACCAGGCCTAGCATTTAATTCTTTTTTCCACCCTAAAATTATCATTCAGTGCCCTTTTAAATAGGTTCAGAAGACAACCCTCCTTTCAATGGGAAGGAAACAAACCAGCATTGATTTAGAGAAAGTGGTTGTCACCCCCTTTACCCAACGATCAAAGTTAAGGTCACAGTAATAAAAGAGCATCGCCTGTGTCTCCTGGCAGGATGCATTTATAAGAACATAACAGCACTTCCATGCTATTACTGCCAAAAATTAGTAGCCTGAGTCTTACCATAAAGAAACAGACAAGTAGGGACTTCTTACAAAATAGCTAGGCCACATTTCTTACGAGCAGTAATGTCAGCCAGGCACTGGTGACTCAGGCCTATAATTCTAGATACTTAAGAGGCTGAGATCTGAGGATCATGGTTCAAAGCCTACCTGGGCAGAAAAATCTCTATGAGACTCTTCAATAAACTACTCAAAAAAGCTGGAAGTGGCATTGGGGCCCAGGTGGTAGAGCACTAGCCTTGAGCACAAAGAGGCTCGGGGACAGTGCCCAAGAACCTGGGTTCAAGCGCCAGAATTGGCCAAAAACAAAAACAAAAAAAAGAGTAGCGATGCCATGAAGCATAAAAGGGGCTCAGGAACTGTTTCATTTTAAATGAGACTAAAGGGACATGACAGCTAATGCAATGCATTATCCTAGATTGTCGTCATCTGCTAAGGACACTATTAGAAGAATGAAATTTGGTGGTGTGGAGGGGGGACCCAGAAGGTTAGCACTGTGTGGATGTATCATGTTAATATTAATTTCCTATTTCATATGTATGTACAGTAGTCATAGAAGAGAATTACCTTGGTTCTTAAAAATATCTCCTGAAGGGCCGGGAGTTTGGCCTGGTGGTAGAGTGCTTGCCTAGCATGCACCAAGACCTGGGTTCGATTTCTCAGTACCACATACAGAGAAAAAGCCAGAAGTGGTGTTGTGGCTCAAGTGGTAGAGCACCAGTCTTGAGGAAAGCCCAAGGACAGTGCTCAGGAGTTCAAGCCCTGGGACTGGTATATTCCTGTAATCCTAGCTACTCAGGAGGCTGAGATCTGAGGATTACAGTTTAAAAGCATCCTGGACACAAAAGTCTGTGAGATACTCATCTCCAACTAACCAACTGAAAACTGGAAGTGGCACTGTGGTTCAAGTGATAGACAGCTATCCTTGCCCTGAAGAGCTCAGGGACAGTGCCCAGGCCCAGAGTTCAAAGTCCACCACCATCAACAACAACAAAATGTATACTGTATACTGTAACATATAACTCAAACCTACAGTTATTCTCATACCACTTGGAAAATGTTATATCATATATAGTCTTGTATGTCATATAAATACATGTATATATACATGTGTATATGAATGTGTGTATATATGAAATATGTGTGTGTGCTAGTCCAGAACTGGGGGCAGGATTTAAAATTATAAGACCTGCCTCAAAAACCTGGGCTAATAGAATTTTTTTTTCTGATTAGAGCTCACAAGGATCTTGACTGCTAGGAGAACTTCAGATCCTGACACCCTTAAAATTGTCATCTAATATTTAAAATGCCACTCTGCCCTCATCAGTCATTAGCAGGCTGCTTTGCTTAATTTACTCACCACCCAGCAAAGTGTAGGATTCTTCACTAACATACTCTGCATGCTTCATGATCTGGCTCCTATCTCCCTCTGTAGCCTCTTCTCCATTACTGGGCAATCACTTAAAACTCCAGTAATGGACTGGGAGCATAGCCTAGTGGTAAGAGTGCTTGTCTAGCATGCATGAAGCCCTGGGTTTGATTCCTTGGTATCACATACACAGAAAAAGGTGCTGTGGCTCATGTGGTAGAGCATTACCCTTGAGAAAGCCCAAGGACAGTGCTCAGGCACTGAGTTCAAGCCCCAGGACTGGCCAAAAACAAAAACTCCAGTAACACCAAAGTGTTGTAGCTCAATACAGTGCCATAAAGTAGATGCAACCACACCTAGTCCTCCTTGGAAGGGTGAATGGTTTCTTTCTTGCACTCTCCTGCTGAAGCAAGTAGCACTGATTTCCTCTTATGGTCATATACTCAAGATGGAAATTAGTCTTAGGTTGGAAGTATATTATGTGTGATAGAGCAGAGACAGAAAAGACTTGCATACCAGCAACCCTAGATTCTGCCTTATCTCTCAATGTTCTATACAGGAGGTAGTTTAAGCAAGTTTTACTCCAGCATCTGATTACTTACAGTCAAAAGCATTCTGAGATAAGTTGCTGGTACTGAATTTAGACAATCCACAACAGTAAATGAAGCACAAAGGAGTAATACTTTTGGCCCGGTGACCAGGTTGTGCTTTGCTGAAATAGTCCATGAATAAAGGACAGATTCAAGTAGGTAATGTCAAGGAAGGAATATACCTCTGGGTTCATATGTGGTGATCTCACTTGATGGAGGGATCTAGCTAGGATAGGTGATTGCTAAAGGTAATCTCACAAAGTAGGAAACCTTTAGTCATTTTTCTCTAGCTATTTGCTCAAAGCTGAGTAATTTGGCTTCAAATTATCTCTGGAATTTTCTTTTTTAGGTCATTACTAACATGTATAAGGATAATATTTTTACCTTTATTATACATGTATTACGCACTTCATTTTTTATTTTATTTTTTTATTTTTTGCCAGTCCTGGGTTGAGCTCAGGGCCTGAGCCTTGGACTTTCTCAAGGCTAGAGCTCTACCACTTGAGCCTCAGCACCACTTCCAGCTTTTTTCTATGTATGTGGTACCAAGGAATCGAGCCCAGGTCTTCGTGCATGCTAGGCAAGCATTCTACCATTAGGCCAAACTCCAGGCCCCCCACTTGATTTTTTAACAAGATGTATGATAATTGCACTGCTTTGGCCTAGAAGGTTCATTATTATTTCTACTTATATTTGACCAGAATATGTTGATTAAAATTAACTTGTACCCTCTAAAATTAAGCCACTTTTTAAAACTGCTCAAAATAAAGTGTGAAATGTGAATACCTCAGAAATGTAAAGGTCTGCTTGCTTTAACAACTCGCCAATGATTAAAACATTTGAAGTGGTACCATCTCCTGTGATGTCATCCTGGGCAACTGCTACTTTCGCTATCAAGGAAGCAGTTGGGTGCTGAATTTGCTGCAAAAAGTAGGCAACAAATATTTAAAAGAGAGGAATGAGAGAAAGGAGGCCACCAAAACCTAGATAACCTAGGGGACAGTACTACAATTAAACCATGGAAAAGCTCCATTCTACATGTTTTCACATTTGATATTGTCAATACTTAATAAATGACAAGTCCAAAATTTAATAATTGATAACTAATGGAGTCCAAACATTTTATAAAAGTCTTGGCTTCACAATGCAATGACACTTCCATCAGATTAAGTTCTTCCATCCCAAGGAGGAATTCATTTACGAAAATTTGCAAAGGATTTTTTCCATAATTACAAAATATGTAATGGACTTGGACTATACAAATATTTGGAGATAGACAAAAAAATTTATTGAGGCTTAACAGGTATGTCAAATACTGTAGTATTTATTCATTTTGGCTTAAAGACATATAAATTGTTCAAGTCTGGGGATATAGTTCAGTGTTAGAGTGTTTGCCTAGCAAGGCCTTGATTTCAATTCCTAATACCATATATACATACACGTTTCTAATAGGTAAAAATAAAGTCACACAGGACATATATTTAAACTGTACCCTATCCTTAGTTAAGATTTATCAAAGTTTAAGGGAAGGAAGGAGTTTAAGAAAGTAATACAGACAGGGTGAATTTGATTCAAGCACATTATATGGATGAGTGCAAATAGCACAATGAATCCCCACTGTACAATTAACTCATGCTAATAAAATTCGGAAAAATGTATTAAGGTTATTAAAGTCAACAGCAGCCAGGCACAGTGGTGTAATATTAAGAGTTGCAAATTTGAAGCACCCTTGGCTAAACAGCAAGATCTTGTTGTCCTCCATCCCCCCCCCCAAAAAAAAGGGAAGACCCAAGGTTAGGCATGGCGGTTCTCACTTAACATTCTAGCTATGTGCAGAATCAAAGCCAATCAATCCAACCAAAGCAAGTGACTAAGACCCCATATGAAAAAATAAACTAGATGTGGTGGTCAACACCTGTAATCTCAGGTAAAAGGATTCTGACCCAAAACTCAGCAGGGAAAAAAAATGCAAGACCCCATTTAAAAAACAAAGCCAAAGGAGCTGGAGCTGTGTGGCTCAGCAAAGCTGAGAGCCTGCCTAGCAAGCATAGGGAGGGTCCTGAGTTCAAGCCCCAGTAAGGTGGGGGAGTGGGAGAGGGCAGGGTGTTGAGGGCAGTATCAGCTCACCATCTCATGAAGCAGCACATTACCATCTTTGGTGAGTTTGATGTCACCTGCACCAGAAACAAGCCTGTTCCGAGAACAACGATGTCATTAGCTTCACATGGCAAGACATTCCTGATACTTGCCATCCACTTTCTTAATGTGAAGAACTGATTTGGAAAGCTTCCCTTGTCCTGTGGTAAACAGCGCCATTTGCAGCTCACAGAATCACTTCCCCTCAGATGGACTTAAATGTTATATCATTCTCAAAGGGGACTTACCAGGTTCAAAGAGCAATGAGTTATGACCACACAAATGTGTATCTAGCCTGCAGGTTTATTTGGGGGGAACTATTCCCTCAATTCCCCTCACTCATCCCTTTTAATCACCAAGTGCTGTCAATTTTATAACTTACATATGTCTCGAATCTTAACTTGACTACCTTCACCCTGGATTGTGGAGATCAATTCCTGAGCCTCTCTAAACTTGAATCTCTACATTGAATTTTCCTAAAAGGCAACCTAAACTCAGTTAATTCCCTGCCCCAAAACTCCTTAATGATTTTTATTTTTCCATCACCTTCAAGGTAACATCCAAAGTAATTTACCAATGACATTCTTGACCTTTCCCAATCTTTCCTCTCAAGCAAGTCTTCGGGCTCCCCTAATGCATCATGCTTTTTGTTGCATTTACATCATTCAGCTTTCCTTACTCTTGAAACTGGTCTACTTAGTAGGCATGCCCGCTCTTCTCCAGCTGGTGAACTCATTCTTCTTTCAAGGCTCTGATCAAATATCATCTTTTCAGTCTACATCAGTTATTCCTCAGTACAATGACCAGCCTCCATACATAACTGACACACCTGTTCTGCTAGATCCCCTTAAGTAGAGAAACGATCTCATCTCTGTTCCGCAGGATCCAGTAACTAAGTGCTCTCTTTTGCTATTAGTAATAGTTTATCCGTTCCTGTCAGGATGTTGTCTTTTGCCTTTCCCTCTTGTGTAGAGAAAACAAGGGCACTAAGTAAGGATTATGTTGTAAGAATGGAGAACTGTGGGGGCCGGGAGTCTGGCCTAGTGGTAGAGTGCTTGCCTAGCATGCACGAAGACCTGGGTTCGATTCCTCGGTACCACATACATAGAAAAAAAGCCGGAAGTGGTGGTGAGGCTCAAGTGGTAGAGCTCTAGCCTTGAGAAAGTCCAAGGACAGTGCTCAGGCCCTGAGCTCAAGCCCAGGACTGGCAAAAAAAAAGAAAAAAGAATGGAGAACTGTGGGCACAGAGCGTTCAAGTCACAGGCCTAAGCACTCACAGGAGGAAGACTACGGCACACGGGTCTGACCCCTTCCCATGTCAACACACTGCCAGGCAAACCCAAGGCAGGCTGATGGACAGCTGAGGATGCAACGCGGTGGCTGAGCCTTTGCCTAGAGTTCCCGCCTTGGGGAGGGTTGGGGTGGGGTGGGGTGGGGTGGGGGGAGGAAGCGGAGCTTAGTCCCAGCTCCGGCGGAGGAGGCTGAGATCGGAGGGGCGGGGAAGCCCGCGAGCCTCTCCTCCCCCGAGAACCAGCAGGGAGCCAGAGGCGGAGCTGCGTGTGGCTCACGGGATGGAGCGCCCGGGTCCGGAGTTCGAGCCCCACGACACGAAATGCTTTGCTGCACAGAGCTTGACGGCCACACGGGACGCCGCGGCTCCCGGAAAGCCCGGGCCCCGCGGGGCACCCCGCGTCCCCCACACGGCGCGGCGCCCCAACCGCCGCCTCACATTTTCATGGTGCCCTTGGGACCCAAGTTGGTCCGCAGCACATCCTGCAGCCCCCGGGCGGCGCAGATGTTGACCGCCAAGGCCGCCTGGGCCCGCGCCACCTCCGCATTCGAGTTGGCGGCTTTAATCGCCGCCATCGCTTCAACCGTCCGGGCCGAAAACCGCCGGCATCCGAGCGGGGAGGCGAAACCAGGTCGCCACGCCCACTCGGCTCAACTTCCGCCAATCGGCACCCCTCCGGAAGTGACGCCGTCACGCCGCGCCGGAACGGAGAGCCAGGAATCTCGGGAGGTCTGGTCGCCAAGATGGCGTCCTCCACCTCCTCCCGCACTCCGGCGGGGAAGCGAGTGGTGAACCAGGAAGAACTGAGGCGGTTGATGAAAGAGAAGCAGCGTCAAAGCACCAACCGGAAGAAGATAGACTCGCCATTCGCTAAGTACAACCGTTTGGGGCAGCTGAGCTGCGCCCTGTGTAACACGGCGGTGAAGAGCGAGCTTCTGTGGCAGACCCACGTCCTGGGAAAGCAGCACCGGGAGAGAGTGGCCGAGCTGAAGGGCGCCAAGGAGGCCGTCCAGGCGCCGTCGGGCTCCGCAGCGCCTCCGTCCTCGTCTAAGCGGAAGGCGCCCGAGCCTGACAGCCAGGAGGCCAAGAGAGCCAAGGCCGCCGCGGCGCCCCAGGTACTGACCCCCGCCGCGGCCGCTCCGCCCGCGGGAAAGGAGGCGCCCCGAGCCGCCGCCGCCTCCAAACCCGCGGGCCTCGGCCTACTCCCCGCTTACGAAGAGGAGGAGGACGACGACGACGACGACGAGGAGGGGGGAGGAGGAGGAGGAGAGAACGAGGACGGCGGCACACAGGCCTCCGACGCCCAGGGCAAAGAACCTTCGCCTTCCTCGTCGCGGGAGGCGTCGAGTGTGCTGCCATCCTGTTCTTTTAATACAGATCTTCCCCCGGCCCCCGTGATTCCTCATTCGGGGTCCATTGAGAAAGCAGAGATCCATGAGAAAGTGGTGGAAAGAAGAGAAAACACCGCAGAAGCACTGCCCGAAGGGTTTTTTGACGACCCCGAGGTCGACGCCAAGGTACGAAAGGTCGACGCCCCGAAGGACCAGATGGACAAAGAGTGGGACGAATTTCAGAAGGCCATGAGGCAGGTCAACACCATCTCCGAAGCGATCGTTGCAGAAGAGGATGAGGAGGGACGGCTGGACCGGCAGATCGGAGAGATTGACGAGCAGATCGAGTGTTACCGTCGGGTGGAGAATCTGCGGAACCGCCAGGACGAAATAAAGAACAAACTTAAAGAGGTTCTAACCATAAAAGAACTGCAGAAAAAGGAAGAGGAGAACACGGACAGCGACGATGAGGGAGAACTGCAGGACTTGTTGTCCCAGGATTGGAGGGTAAAGGGGGCTTTGCTGTAAGGTTGTTTTGTTAAGATTCAAGCTCTCCACCTGCCTCCACTGTGTTTTATAAACGGCGGTCTCTACCTCGTTCCCAGCGATTTTGATCAACATTTGTTGTTGAGAGAGAATGAGAAAGTGAGCATTCGCATTTTGGGGTGCTATTTGGTGAAAAATATTTGAGGCAAAACTGTTCTTAAATTTTTGTGTTATATAATAATGCCAACCTTTCTTTTTTAAAACTTATTCACAGTCTTTTAACTGTCTGGTTTTCAGTTGTAAAATCTGTAAGTTGTAAAGAAAAAAAGGTGCATAGTTAAATATATATTTACAGACAATTTGAAAAGTAATGCAAGTAACCAACAGACAAGTATTTATATGGACACTGCTGTTTGGGGTGTATATATATTTTTTGATGCTTAAATCAAACAGGTTGACTTTCTTGTTTGCTTCTTTTGTTTTTTGTTATTATTTTTTTAGGATACTGCTTATAAAGTTTACAAGTCGTTGTTTATCGTTTTTTCAGCTGAGTATTCTGTTTTTCAAAACACTTTGGGAGACCATTTAGAAAACAGATGCTAAACAAGTCCAATCTCTGAAGCCTGAATTGCTTCCCTCTCACTTCCTTAGTAGAAATTGAACCCAGGGCCTATCTGCATGGTAGACAGATATTCTTTCACCATTGAGAGATGTTTATTTTTCTTTTTTGGGGGGGGCTGGGTACTGCCCTTGGACACTTTTTGCTCAAGGCACTCTGCCACTTGAACTGTAGCACCACTTTCAGCTTTTTCTGTGTACATGGTACCAAGGAATCAAACCCAGGGCTTCGTGCATGCTAGGCAAGCACTCTACCACTAGGCTATGCTCCTGGCCCGAGATGTTTCTTTTTTTTGTGTGTGTGCTGGTACATGGGATTGAACTCAGAACCTGAGAATTGTCCCTTACTTTTTCCACTGAAGGCTGGCATATTGTACCACTTGAGCCATAGCTCTACTTCCAGCTTTTTGATGGTTTTGGAGATGAATTTCATGAACTTTACTGCCCAGGCTGGCAGCTTCCTAAGTAACTATGATTATAGGTATATTTGTTGAATGAAACAAATTCCTTTTATTTC